>NC_134687.1:386442993-386743993 GCF_050947455.1 Rhinoderma darwinii
GAGCACTATAGGGGGAGCTATTTGTGGGACACTATATACAGGGGTGGGCTATATGGGGGCACTATCTATGGGGGGCACTATCTACAGGGGGCTCTATGGCAGGCACTATCTATAGGGGGCACAGTGTGTGTGTATGGGACACGGTGTATGGTGCTATTATAATTAGAGGTGCAGTGTATGGTGCTATTATATTTAGGGGCGTAGTGTGTGGTATAATGAGAACTTTATCTTTATTTATAGGTGTAGAAATGTTGGAAAAGGGAGAAGTTGAAGACATCTGAGCGGCAAACTGCAAAAATGGGCTGTGACCGGGAGAAGTCATCATAGAGGTCTGGACAAGATGGAGAAAAAGAAATAGAATCTGAGACGTCAACGGTGAGTCACTTAATGTAAATGTTTATTCTGTCTCTGATCAGCACTGTAGTCACTGTATGATCTGCAGTGAGATGATTATGATATGATTTTGTTTTTGTGAAACAGCAACTCCCAGCATATCCTTATCATTGTTCGGGCCATGCTGGGAGCTGTAGTTTTACGCCGTACATACCTATACGGCAGGGGTTGCACTAAATTGAGTTGTATTTGTGTATATATATTTAGAGGCAGAAGCATGGAGGACATTATACAGCAGTAATGAGTAGTGTAGCTGAGAATCCAGCCCTGGGGTGAAACTGAACACTTACCAAGAACCTGCTGCACATCCGTCTGTGTCTTATACACTTTGCACCTTCTCTTTCCCCTCTTCATAGGCTTGTATTTACAGACAGTGAAGAGACACACCCCACCTTCTGCAGTCCATCTGTAACTAGGGACAGATTTTGCTTGACAACAAGGTGTGGACAACAGAATACAGGATGGAAGACACCTAGTGGCAGTAACTTCACAAAGAATTTGCATTGAAAAAAAAAAACTACATTTTAACAGTAAGTCAATTACAGAGTTAATCTATATCAGGTATACTGTTAGATTCGTATAAATTGCTAGACAAGTAAGTGTCAATTTAAGTATACTAGCCACCTACTTTTAAATAAGATTTTTATCCACTATGTCCCTAGCAACCTGTTGGTCTCCAATTTTCTTTACAATATAGCTGTTTCAGATAAATAAATGCAGTGTACTACGAATAGGCGGATACCATTAATACATCATATATCTAATTAAAGAGTGCCTAGCAGGGCCAAAAATGAAATCTTGACTATGCTCCTGAATCTTTCTGTGCAGTAATTGTGCACAATCTTCTTCTGGCTTCAATTTCTGGGATAGATGTGTGACATATTAAAGTGCATATTTTCTTAAAAAGTCTGAAATGTTGAACTAACAAACTTGTCAATGTACTTACCTTTAGGATTCCTCACTGTTTCTTTAATAATTGCAAAGTCGCTCGTCATTGTTTTTTTAGGATACTAACATACACTGAATGGCCACTTTATTAAAGACAAACGAACAACTACCTCCAGCGATGCACCAGTACTGCCATATACCCTGGAAAACTTAAATCAAAAATCACCAACAACAATAAGGTATATAAATTGGCATAATAAAGATACTGTGGTAAGTTAAATAAATCTATTTTATTTGACAAAAATTAAAACCACATATACAGTTAAAAACATTTAAAATACCATCATAAGTGGCCAAACACAGGCCCCCACTAAACCAAAGATCATGTGGTCAATTATGTACTAGCAGTTTTTGTCTAGTGAGATCTGTGGTTTAGCGGAGGTCTGTGTTTGGCAATTTATCATGGTGCTAGCCCCCAGGATTTTGTAGAGCATGTTTATTCCATTTTAAATGTTTTTGCCATGTATATGTGGTTTAATTTGTGTCAAATAAAATTTATTTATTTTACTTTCCACTGTAACTTTATTATGCCAATTTATTGTTGTTGGTGGTTTTTCACTTTATTAACCCCTTTAGGACACAGCCTGTTTTGGCCTTGTGGACACAGATGATTTTTTCAAATCTGACATGTGTCACTTTATGTGGTAATAACTCCGGAATGCTTTTACCTATCCAAGCGATTCTGAGATTGTTTTCTCGTGACATATTGTACTTTATGTTAGTGAAAAAATGTGGTCGATAAATTCAATATTTATTTGTGAAAAACTTCAAATTTTAGCAAAAATGTGCAAAAATTAGCATTTTTCTAAATTTAAATGTATTTGCTTGTGAAACAGATAGTAATACCACACAAAATAGTTACTAGTTAACATCCCCATATGTCTACTTTATGTTTGCATCATTTTTTTTCACGTACTTTTATTTTTCTAGGACGTTACGAGGCTTAGAACTTTAGCAGCAATTTCTCATATTTTCAATAAAATTTCAAAAGGCTATTTTTTCAGGGACCAGTTCAGTTCTGAAGTGGCTTTGAGGGCCTTATATATTAGAAAGTCCCCATAAATCACCCCATTTTGAAAGGTATTCAAAACCACATTCAGAAAATATTTTAACCCTTTAGGCGTTTCACAGGAATTAAGACAAAGTAGAGGTGAAATTTACGAATTTCATTTTTTTTGCCGAAATTCATTTGTAATAAAAAAAAATCTGTAACACAGAAGGTTTTACCAGAGAAACGCAACTCAATATTTATTGCCCAGATTCTGCAGATTCTAGAAATATCCAACATGTGGCCCTAGTGCGGTAATGGACTGAAACACAGGCCTCAGGAGCAACGGAGCACCTAGAGGATTTTGGGGCCTTCTTTTTTTAGGAATATATTTTAAGCACCATGTCAGGTTTGAGGAGGTCTTGTGGTACCTAAACAGTCGAAACCCCCCCAAAGTGACCCCATTTTGGAAACTACACCCCTCAAGGCATTTTTCTAGGGGTATAGTTAGCATATTGACCCCACAGTTTTTTTGCAGAATTTAGTGGAATTAGTCTGTGAAGATGAAAATCACCTATTTTTCTGTGGAAACATAGAATTTTTTCATTTTTACAAGGAATAAAGGAGAAAAAGCACCCCAAAATTTGTAAAGCAATTTCTCCCGATTACGGCAATACCCCATATGTGGTCGGAAACTGATGTTTGGACCCACAGCAGGGCTCAGGAAGGAGGGAGCGCCTTTTGGATTTTGGAGCGCAGATTTTGCTGGATTGGTTTTCAGTGCCATGTCGGGTTTGCAACGCCCCGGAGGGACCAAAACAGTGGAAACCCCCCAAAAGTGACCCCATTTTGGAATCTACACAGCTCAAGGAATTTTTCTAGGGGTATAGTGAGCTTTTTGGCCCCTCAGGATCTTTTTTAGAGCTAAGGTGACCAAAAAACAGCGATTTTGGCGCTTTAAATTCTTTATTTATTACAGCGTTCACCGTGCGCAATAAATTACGTTTTAATTTATTCTGCCGGTCGGTACGATTATGGCGATACCATATGTGTATAGATTTTTTTACGTTTTGCAGCGTTTGCACAATAAAATTAAGTTTCTATAAAATTATTTATTTTCTGGGACACGCTATTCTGAGCCGTAACTTTTTTATTTTTTCGTCAAAAAAAGCTGTGGGAGGTCTTGTTTTTTGCGGGACGGGTTGTAGTTTTTATTGGTACCATTTTGGGGTAAATGCGAATTTTTGATCACTTTTTATTCTCTATCTTGGAAGGGGTGGTGACCAAAAAATAGCGATGCTGACAGATTTCCGTTTATTTTGTTTGCGGCGTTCACCGTGCAGAAAAATTAACATTATAGTTTCATAGATTGGGTCGTTACGAACGCGGCGATACCAAATATGTGTACTTTTTTTTAACGTTTTCATTTTTTCCTTATAATAAATGACTTATTATAGGAAAACAAAACCTTTTATTTTTACACTTTTATAAAACATTTTTATTAACTTTTTTTTACTTTTTACACTTTATATTTTTGTTTATTAACTTTTTTTTTTACTTTTTACACTTTCTTTTTTTTTACCTGCAGCTCTGATCGCTGCTAGAATACATTACACTACCTAGGTAGTGTAATGTATTCCAACTGTCAGTGTGACGTCACAGTCACTCTGACAGTTGGTCTACGAGGATCAGCAGAGGCTGATCCTCATAGGCTGACATACATGGCAGACTTGGGAGCCGTTGTCTGGCCCCCGGGTGCCATCACAAGCATCAGAAGCCCCCACGATTGCATGGGGGCTGCTGATGCGCTACAAACCCGCTACATGCGGAGATCGCAATCGAGCCCCGTATGTAACGGGTTAATTGCCGAAATCAGCGGCGATGAGCCGCTGATCGGCAACACTGGAGAGTGTCAGCTGTCGGGGACAGCTGATCTCCAAGTTCCCGATGCACACTGTCGCCGACAGTGTGCATCCGGAACGGCACAGTGACTTTCTGTCACTCTGACAGGAAGCCTATCAGGACCAGCCGAAGGTTGGTCCTGATGGGCTTCCGTCCATGGCAGACCCGGAAGCCATTGTTTGGCTTCCGTTTGCCATACTAACTATCGGCAGACCCCGCGATTTCGGACGGGGGTCTGCCGATATGTTAGAAACCCCTAAAATTCGGCGATTGCACCCGATCGCCGAATTTAAGGGGTTAATGCGCCGAAATCAGCTACAAAGGACCGCTGGCCGGCAAGAGGGGAGTGTCAGCTGTCGGCGACAGCTGACCTCCCGATTCCCGGTGCACCATGTCGCCGACAGTGTGCACCGGGATTAACTCAGTAACTGTACGTCCTCGTGCGGGAAGTAACCTCCCGCAACAATGGACAGTTACGTCCTGGTGCGGATAGGGGTTAAAGACACCCATCTAGTAGCACGTTATACCTCCTTTGGCCTTCAGAACCACAGCAAATCTTAGTTGCATAAATTCCACTAGGCATTGAAATCGTTCTGCAGGGATATTGGCCCATGCGGACAGAATAGCTTCTTGCAGTTCCCACTAAAGTGTCCTTCTGCCATGGGGTAAAAAGCTGCCATGAATAGATGAACTTGGTCGGCCACAATTCTTAAGTAAACCCTGCTGTTCAATCATCCACGCTCAGGTATCAGGCCATGAAAAAAGTCCCCACACTATTATTACACCTCCACCAGCCTCGATTGTTGATACCTGACAGGAAGGGTTCATCGATTTATGCTGCTTGCACCAAATTCTGAAACTCCCACAAGCATGGTGCCACAGAAATCTGGATTCATCTGACCAGACAATGTTTTTCCACTGCTCAATGATCCAATTTCTGCGATCTTTTGCCCACTGGAGTCTTGCCTTTCTGTTTTTCTTAGATAGTAATGGCACTCTAACTGGTCTTCTGCTGTTATAGCCCATCAATGCTGAGGAATGATGAGTTGTGCTTTCAGATACATTACTAGTCCTTCTCAATGAATTAGAATATCATCGAAAAGTTCATTTATTTCAGTAATTCAATTCAAAAAGTGAAACTCATATATTATATAGATTCATTACACACAGAGTGATCTATTTCCAGCATTTTTTTCTTTTAATGTTGATGATTACGGCTAACAGTTAATGAAAACCCAAAATTTAGTCTCAGAAAATTAGAATATTAAATAAGCCCAATTTCAAAAATGATTTTTAATACAGAAATGTTTTCCTAATAAAAAGTATGTACAGCATATGCACTCAATACTTGGTCGGGGCTCCTTTTACATGAATTACTGCATCAATGCGGCATGGCATGGAAGTAATCAGCCTGTGGCACTGCTGAGGTTTTATCAATGCGGCGTGGCATAGAGGCGATCAGCCTGTGGCACTGCTGAGGTGTTATAGAGGCCCAGGTTGTCTTGTCTGCATTGTTGGGTCTGGTGTCTCTCATCTTCCGCTTGACAATACCCCATAGATTCTCTATGGGGTTTAGATCAGGTGAGTTTGCTGGCCAATCAAGTACAGTCATACTGTGGTTATTAAACCAGGCATTGGTACTTTTGGCAGTGTGGGCAGGTGCCAAGTCCTGCTGGAAAATGAAATCAGCATCTCCATAAAGCTTGTCAGCAGAGGGAAGAATGAAGTGCTCTAAAATTTCCTGGTAGACGGCTGCGTTGTCTCTGGACTTGATATAACACCTTGGACCAGGGGCGTAACTAGGAAAGACTGGGCCCCATGGCAAACTTTTGACTGGGGCCCCCCTCCCCTGGGAGTCACACAACTCCCCGCCTTGTAGATAGTGCCTTTTTTACAGCCCCCCCTGTAGATAACGCCATACATAATAATAATGCCAGAACGCCATACAGCCCCCTTTGTAGATATCTACAGAGGGGGACTGTATGGCATTATCTACAGGGGGGAATGTATGGCGTTATCTACAGGGGGGACTGTGTGGCGTTATCTACAGGGGGATTGTGTGGCGTTATCTACAGGGGGGCTGTGTGGCGTTATCTACAGGGGGGACTGTGTGGCGTTATCTACAGGGGGGACTGCGTGGCGTTCTCTACAGAGGGGGCTGTATGGCGCTAACACCATACAGCCCCCATTGTAGAGAACGCCATACAGCCCCCACTGTAGAGAACGCCATACAGCCCCCCTGCAGGGAACGCCATACAGCGCCCCCCCTGCAGGGAACGCCATACAGCGCCCCCCCCCCTGCAGGGAACGCCATACAGCGCCCCTCCCCTGCAGGGAACGCCATACAGCGCCCCCCCTGCAGGGAACGCCATACAGCGCCCCCCCCCCTGCAGGGAACGCCATACAGCGTCCCCAACTCCCCAAAAAAATGCGACCTACAGTGTTGTTGTGTCCTACAAATAACATGCATCCCATATCCACAGGATAGGGGATACATGTGCGATCGCTGGCATTGATAGGGAGAACGGGGGACTGAAATTCCCCCCAAGTTCTCCATGACTAACCTCTGACTTCCGGCGTCTGTGTCGGCAGCTCAATAAAAATGAAAGGAGCACTGGTCACGCATGCGCACAAGCGCGACCGGCGCTCCATTCATTTCTACGGAGAAGCCGACACAAAACCCGGAAGTCCGAGGTTTGTGATGGAGAACTTCAGGGGACTTTCTGTCCCCCGTTCTCCCTATCAATGCCAGCGATCACACATGTATCCCCTATCCTGTGGATAGGGGATACATGTCTTTTGTTTAATGGCAGAGCAGGGAGATACCTCCCTGCTCTGCCGTAGTGATCAGTGGCGTCCCGCTGTAGCAGCCATAGCGGCTGCTAGTGGAGCCTGCGGCCATGGTGGGGGCCCGTGCTGGCGGGCGACACGGGCCCCCTCATGCCGCGGGCCCCGTAGCAGCTGCTACGGCTGCTACGGCGGTAGTTACGCCACTGCCTTGGACCAACACTGTTGCTCAGTGGTCCAAAGACCTGTTTTCAGATGAAAGTAAATTTCGCATTTCATTTGGAAATCAAGGTCCCAGAGTCTGGAGGAAGAGTGGAGAGGCACTCAATCCAAGTTGCTTGCGGTCCAGTTTGAAGTTTCCACAGTCAGTAATGGTTTGGGAGCCATGTTATCTGCTGGTGTTGGTCCACTGTGTTATATCAAGTCCAGAGCCAACGAAGCCCTCTACCAGGAAATTTTAGAGCACTTCATGCTTCCCTCTGCTGACAAGCTTTATGGAGATGCTGATTTCATATTCCAATAAGACTTGGCACCTGCCCACACTGCCAAAACTACCAACACCTGATTTAACCCCTTCTCCCTGCTTGCATTCTGGGCCCTAATGACCAAGCCATTTTTTACGTTTTTCCATCGTCACTTTCGAAGAGCTATAACTTTTTTATTTTTGCGTCGACATAGCTGTATATGGTCTTGTTTTTTGTGGGACAAGTTGTATTTTTCAATAGCACCATTTTGGGGTACATATTATTTATTGATTAACTTTTATTAACTTTTTTTTGGGGGGGGATAAAAAAAAGCTGAAATTTCGCCACTTTTTTTCGCGTCCTAAATCTACGCCGTTTACCGTGTGGTATAAATAACACAATAACTTTATTCAACGGGTTGTTACGATTGCAACGATACCAAATTTGTATAGATTTTGTATGTTTTACTACTTACACAGTAAAAACACTTTTTTTTCAAAATTATTTGTTTTTGTGTCTCCATATTTGAAGAGCCATAACGTTTTTATTTTTTCGCCGATGCAATTGTACGAGCGCTTTTTTTTTTGCGGGACGACTTTTAGTTTTTATTGGTACCATTTTGGAGTAGATGCGACTTTTTGACCACTTTTTATCACATTTTTTTAAAGTCAGGATTCGCAATAATGTAATTGCTTTATAGTCGGGGTTCTTTCGGATGCGGCGATACCAAATATGTGTAACTTTTTTGCTTTATTTTGTTTTTTTTAATAGTAAAGCATTTTGTAAGGGGAAAAAGTGGGTTTTTCATTTTTTTTCACATTTATTTTATTAACTTTATTAAACTTTTTTTTAACTTTTTTACTATTCCTACTAGGGGACTTTATTATAAAAGCGATCGGATGATCGCATATTAAACTGCAATACTTCTGTATTGCAGGTATTACTGCCTGTCCGTTTGACCTAGTAGGCATTCACTACAGGCAGACCTGGGGGCCTTTATTAGGCTGCCATCGGACACACAGACACTCGGCGATCTTATTGCCGGGTGTCAGTGGGATGAGAGGGAGCTCACTCCTTCTCTCCAAAACCACTCAGATGCGGTGCTCGCTATTGAGCGCCGCATCTGAGGGGTTAAACGGGTGAGATCGATACTAATATCAATCTCACTCATTCGAGCAGGGATGCCCCCAGCCCTCAGCTACCTATGGTAGCTTGGAGAAGGGAGATTTAATGGCTCCCTGCTCTGTTTATTTATTCTGATGCAGCGCCGTGAAAAGGCTATTGCATCAGAATAAAGCCCACTAATGACCGCCTTGAAAAGGCGTATCGGCGGTCATTAAGGAGTTAATAACCACAGTATCACTGTGCTTGATTGGCTAGGAAACTCGCCTGACCTAAACCCCATAGAGAATTGTCAAGAGGAAGATGAACGACACCCGACCCAACAATGCAGACGAGCTGAAGGCCTCTATCAAAGCAACCTGGGCTTCCATAACACCTCAGCAGTGCCACAGGCTGATCACCTCCATGCCACACCGCATTGATGCAGTAATTCTTGCAAAATGAGCCCCGACCAAGTATTGAGTGCATCTACTGTACATACTTTTCAGTAGGCCTACATTTCGGTATTAAAAATAATTTTAAAATGATAATTGTGCTTGTATAAATGATAAATTCATAAATGAAATTGTGCTTGTATAATATTCAAATTTTCTGAGACACTAAATGTTTCAGTTTTTATTAACTGTTAGCATAAATCATCAACATGCTGGAAATAGATCACTCTGTGTGTAATGAATCTATACAATACATGACTTTCACTTTTTGAATTGAATTACTGAAATAAATGAACTTTTTGAAAGTATTCTAATTCATTGAGAAGGACTAGTAGTTTGAGCACTAACGTTGATTTGCTTGACTGTGCACTGCCTGTTCGTCAGAACAAATCTTTACATCCTCCTCTAACCCCTTTCATTGGCGAGTTATTGACATCCAGTCAACACCAGTAGCACTGGCTAGAATAGCATTGATAACCAGGGCCGGTTTTAGACAAAGTGCAGCCCTGTGACATGTTAAAAGTGGGGCCCCAAACTCTGAATTATTGTATTAATAATGCATACAATTCAGAAGGAGGTGTGCAGGGAACTGCATCGCTGATTACTAGCGCGTCCAGGAGTGTTGCAAGCCCCAAAGCATATGTCCCCTCTCTCACACAAAAAAAATGATCTATATACATATGCAGTTATTAAATCATACCACTATACCAGATTAAATATTACCTGCATACTGTTACTGAACACAACCAACTATTATAAGACCAATTTAACCAATAATAACACAATATAAGGTCCAAATAATACCGCCACACCATAGCCACATAGTAACTGAATAATACCCCATACTGTTACTGAAAAAAAAAAACTATACCAAGAACAATATTACCACCTTATAATGACCATATAGTGGTAGATGCCAGTTATACACAGGAGCTCTGCAGACCATATAAGTGATTACAGCACATTTATATCCAGTGACTCACAGATGATGTCTTCCTTGATTAGAGTCGTTCACTTTCCCTTGTTTTCTCCATTCGACCCAGACCACTGTGACAACTTATTGCAGCCACAGAATTTGACAGACATGTTGGTTCCTCGCTTTTCCAGCACCCTCCCCGCCTATATCCCACCCTCTAAACAAACTCGTAATCGACAGTGCCCCTGATGGTAATAATGATCCCTTAGTGCTTGACACAATAAAAGTGCCCCCTCAGTAACCGTGCCCCCTTTGTGCCCCCACACAGTAATAATGCTTTATTTGTGCCTACTGTAGATTGTGCCACAGTGCCAATGTAAATAATGTCATAGTGTCCCATGTAGATAGTGCCACAGCATTCCCTGTAGATATGGCTATAGTGCCCCCTGTAAATAATGCCACAGTGTCCATGTAGATAGAGCCACAGTGCCCATGTATATAGTGCCCCAATGCCCATGTATATAGTGCGACATTGTTCCCTGTGAATAGTGCCACAGTTCCCCCTGTAGATAGTGCCACAGTGTTCCCTGTACATAGTGCCACACGCTGCCCCCTGTACAAAGTGTCACACACTGCCCCCTGTAGATCGTGCCACCCACTGCCCCCTGTACATAGTGCCACACACTGCATCCGCTACATAGTGCCCCACGGGTCTCTATGATCAATGGATCCACGTAATTGCTCACTTAAATTTATGGCGCACTTGGGAGTCACGTGTCTAATTGAAATACAGGGAAGCTCTAAACGTGAAAGAGCAGGTGTCTCCCAAAAAGTAGCCAGGGTTTTGCCCATTTCACCCCACAAATATTTTTTTTGCAGTTTCTCAGTACATTATATAGTACAATAAATGACACAATGAAAAACTACAACTAACTCATATGGCTATGTCAACAAAAAAATTAAAAAGTTATTACTTTTGGAAGGCGGTGTGGAAAAATCAAAAATTAAAAAATTAAAATTGGCCGTGTCTTTAACCCCTTTCCGCTTCGGCCACTTTTGACCTTCACGACAGAGCCTCATTTTTCAAATCTGACATGTTTCACTTTATGTGGTAATATCTTCGGAATGTTTTTACCTATCCAAGCGATTCTGAGACTGTTTTCTTGTGACACATTGCACTTTATGTTACTGGCAAAATTTGCTCTATACATTGAGTATTTAATTGCAAAAACACCAAAATGTTGTGAAAAATTACAAAAATTTGCATTTTTCTCAATTTAAATGTATCTGCTTGTAAGACAGGCAGTTATACCACACAAAATGTTTGCTAATTAACATTCCCCATATGTCTTTTAAGATTGGCATCGTTTTTTGAACATCCTTTTATTTTTCAATGATATTACAAGGCTTAGAACTTTAGCAGCAATTTCTCACATTTCAAGAAAATTTCAAAAGGCTATTTTTACAGGTGCCAGTTCAGTTGTGAGGTGGCTTTTAGGGCCTTATATATTAGAAACCCCCAATAATTCACACCATTTTATAAACGTCACCCCTCAAAGTATTCAAAACAGCATTTAGGTTTCTTAACCCTTTAGACGTTTCACAGGAATTAAAGCAATCATTTATGGAAAAGACATGTGGGGTGAAAAGGTGCAAAGTACAAATTCCAATTTTTCCCTAGATTTGCCATTTCAGTGGCAAATATGTTGTGCCCAGCATGTGCCACTGGAGACACACACCCCAAAAATTGTTAAAAGGGTTTTCCTGGATACAGCAATGCCATATATGTGGAAGTAAATAGATGTTTGGGCACACTGTAGGGCTCAGAAGGGACGTAGCGCCGTTTGGCTTTTCGAGCGTGGATTTTGCTTGGTAGTTGTTCTGTTTGAGTATTACTGGTATTTCAGTTTATAATGTGGGGCATATGTAAGCTGGGCAGAGAACATCAGGGGCATAGTCAGGTGGTATAATAATGGGGTAAAAAAAAGAATGGTCTCCTTACTTATTACCCTTTTGGTCCATATTCTGCACCTTTGCAATTTGGGGCATTTTGCTGGGAAAGCATTGTCCTGGTATAACACGGGCACCCTCGCTTCCAGCAGATATGTTTGGGCCCTCCCATTCCTGGTTCCCTAATTTTAGGCCTCTTGAAACAGAAGAAATATTCCCTTCGGGCCGGCACAACTGCAGCTTTTTTATTTCCTGACTTATTGGAGCCTTAACTTATTTTTTTAATAGACGTAGTGGTATGAGGGCTGTTTTTTGCGGGATGAGCTGTAGTTATTATTGGTACCATTTTGAGGTACATGCAACTTTTTGATCACTTTTTATCCTATTTTTTGGGAGGCAAAGTGACCAAAAAACAGCAATTCTGGCATAGTTTTTCAGTTCTTTTTATATAGCGTTCATCACGCGTCATAAATTACATTTTATCTTTATTCTGCGGGTCAGTACGATTCCAGCGATACCAAATTTATAGCACTTTTTTATGTTTTACAACTTTTTGCACAATAAAATTACTTTTGTAAAAATAATGTCTTTTTTCTGTCACGATGTTGTAAGAGCCATAACTTTTACATTTTTTCATTAAAAGAGCTGTATCGGGACTTGTTTTTTGCGAGACGAGCTATAGTTTTTATAGGTACCATTTTTGGATACATGCCCCCTGTAGAGTCCCCTGCAGCAATTTCTCACATTTTCAAGAAAATTTTAAAAGGCTATTTTTTCAGGGAACCTGCTCAGTTGTGAAGTGGCTTTTATGGCCTTAAATATTAGAAACCCCCAATAAGTCACCCCATTTTAAAAACTTCACCCCTCAAAGTATTCAAAATAGCATTCAGAATGTTTCAGGAATTAAAGCAAAGTAGAAGGGAAATTTACAAATTAAATTTTTTTTGCCAAAATACATTTATAATACAATTTTTTCTGTAACACAGTAAGTTTTACCAGAGAAACGCAACTCAATATTTATTGGCGAGATTCTGCAGTTTTTAGAAATACCCCATATGTGGCCCTTGTGTACTAATGGACAGGAACACAGGCCTCAGAAGCAAAAGAGCACCTAGTGGATTTTGAGACCTCCTTATTTTAGAATATGTTTTAGGCACCATATCAGAGGTCTTGTGGTGCCAAAACAGTGGATACAATTTTTAAACCAATTTCTCCCGATTACGTAAATACCCCATAAATGGTAATAAACTGCTGTTTGGACCCACTGCGGGGCTCAGAATAGAAGGTGCGCCATTTGGATTTTGGTGCACAGATTTTGCTGGAATGGTTTTCGGGTGCCATGTCGCGTTTGCAATGGCCTAGAGGGAGCAAAACAGTGGAAACCCCCCAAAAGTGACCCCATTTTGGAAACTACACCCCTCAAGGAATTTTTCTAAGGGTATAGTTAGAATTTCGATCACACAGGTTTTTTGCTGAACTTAGTGGAATTCGACCATGAAAATGAAAATCTACTTTTTTTCTGAAAAAACATAGAAATGTAAATTTTTACAAGAAATAAAGAAGAAAAATAATCACAACATTTGTAAAGAAATTTCTCCCGAATACGGCAATACCCCATATGTGGTAATAAACTGCTGTTTGGACCCACAGCAGGGCTTAGAAGCTCAAATTTAGCTGGAATGGATTTTGGGTGTCATGTTGCATTTGCAAAGCCCTTGACAGACCGAAACAGTGGAAACACCCCAAAACAGTGGAAACACCCCAAAAGTGACTCCATTTGGGAAACTACACCCCTTAAGGAATCTATCTAGGAGTAAAAGGAGCATTTAAACCACACAGGTTTTTTGCAGAATTTATTAGAATTAGACCGTGAAAATGAATATCAACATTTTTTCCACTAAAATGTAAATTTTTTTCATTTTCACAAAGGATAAAGGAGGAAAAAGCCACCCAACATTTGTAAAGCAATTTCTCCCGAGTACGGCAAAACCCCACAAGTGGTCATAAATGTTTTTTCATTAGAAATTAAGTAACCCTTTCAGGAATGATCCATTTTTTGCAGTTTCAATTTTTCCGTCAATAGAGTGGTGTGAGGGAATTTTTTTTGCGGGAGGAGTTGTAGTTTCTAGTGACACCATTTAAAGTACCACTTAATGTACTGGGAAACTGAAAATAAGATTCTTTGCAGGCTGAAATTGAAAAAAAACGACAACTTTATGCGGTAAAACGACAACTTTAATTTTTTTTGCGACTCGATACGATTACGGTGATACCACATTTATATAGTTATTTTTTTTATATTTTACTACTTTTACAAAGTAAAAATTTTTTGTTTCCCCACATTCCGAGAGCCATAACTTTTTTTATTTATTGGTCGATTGAGCGGTGTGAGGTCTTACTTTTTGCAGGATGAGCTGTAATTTTTATTGGTATTATTTTTTGGTATTTACACATTTGAATCACTTTTTATTACATTTTTTTTTAGGGCTAAGGTGACCAAAAAACAGCGATTTTGGCATTTTAAATTCTTTATTTTTTACGGTGCTCACCGTGAGAATTAAATAATGGTATATTGTAATAGTTCTGACTTTTACGGACGCAGTGATTCCAATTTTGTTTATTCTTTTTTATTTTTTTCAATACTTTATAGGAAAAATGGGAAAAGGGTTTTTTTTTTGGACTTGAAATATTATAATTTTTTTTTCACTAATAATAACTTTATCAACTTTTTTATATACATTTTATTAGTCCCCCTAGGGGACTTACATAGTTACATAGTTACATAGTTAGTACGGCTGAAAAAAGACACATGTCCATCAAGTTCAACCAAGGGAAGGGAAAAGGGAAGGAAAAATTTCTACACATAGGAGCTAATATTTTTTTGTTCTAGGAAATTATCTAACCCTTTTTTAAAGCCATCTACTGTCCCTGCTGTGACCAGCTCCTGCGGTAGACTATTCCATAGATTCACAGTTCTCACTGTAAAGAAGCCTTGTCGCCTCTGCAGCTTGAACCTTTTTTTCTCCAGACGGAGGGAGTGCCCCCTTGTTTTTTGAGGGGGTTTTACAAGGAACAGGATTTCACCATATTTTTTGTATGTGCCATTAATATATTTATATAAGTTAATCATGTCCCCCCTTAGTCGTCTTTTTTCAAGGCTAAATAGGTTTAATTCTTTCAATCTTTCCTCATAACTTAAATTCTCCATGCCCCTAATTAGCTTCGTTGCTCTTCTTTGTATTTTTTCCAACTCCAGGGCATCCTTTCTATGAACTGGAGCCCAGAACTGGACTGCATATTCTAGATGAGGCCTCACTAATGCTTTGTAAAGTGGTAATATTACATCCCTGTCCCGCGAGTCCATTCCTCTTTTAATACACGACAATATCCTGCTGGCCTTTGAAGCAGCTGATTGACACTGCATGCTGTTATTGAGTTTATGATTTACAAGTACACCCAGATCCTTCTCAACAAGTGAATCCGCCAGTGTAGCTCCCCCTAGGACATATGATGCATGCAGGTTGTTGGTACCCAGATGCATAACTTTACATTTATCTACATTAAACTTCATCTGCCAAGTGGACGCCCAAACACTTAGTTTGTTTAAATCTGCCTGTAATTCATGAACATCTTCCATAGTCTGAACTATATTGCATAGCTTGGTGTCATCTGCAAAAATAGAAATAGTGCTATTAATCCCATCCTCTATATCATTAATAAATAAGTTGAATAGTAGGGGTCCCAGCACTGAACCCTGGGGTACACCACTTATAACCGGTGACCATTCAGAGTAGGAATCATTGACCACAACTCTCTGGATACGGTCCTTGAGCCAATTCTCAATCCAATTACAAACTATATTTTCTAAACCTATAGTCCGTAATTTACCCATTAGGCGTCTATGGGGGACAGTGTCAAATGCCTTTGCAAAGTCCAAAAACACTAAATCCACAGCGGCCCCTCTGTCTAGACTTCTGCTCACCTCTTCATAAAAACAGATTAGGTTAGTTTGACAACTTCTGTCCTTAGTAAAACCGTGCTGGCTGTCACTTATAATGCTATTTATTGTCACATAATCCTGTATATAGTCCCTCAATAGCCCCTCAAACATTTTCCCCACGATGGCTGTTAAGCTTACTGGTCTATAATTACCCGGGGAAGACATAGAGCCCTTTTTGAAAATAGGCACCACATTTGCCCTGCGCCAGTCCCTTGGCACTATACCAGTCACTAGAGATTCTCTGAATATTATGAAAAGGGGGACAGAAATAACTGGACTAAGCTCTTTAAGAACTCTAGGGTGTAACCCATCTGGTCCCGGGGCCTTGTGCACATTTATTTTATTTAATTTAGCTTGGACCATCTCTACATTCATCCAATTCAGTATATCAACTGATATATTAACAGCACTGGCAGCGGCTACATCAGCTGCTCTTTCTTCAGTTGTATATACAGAGCTAAAGAACCCATTTAGTAACTCTGCCTTCTCTTGATCCCCTCATTAGATTGCTGGTACAATACACTGCAATACTAATATTTTGCAGTATATTGACATTTTTACAGGCTTCTGTCACAGCGTGATCGCTGTTCCTGTGCGTTAGTCCTTGGTGTCAGCTGTAATACACAGCTGACACCAGCAGCGTATGGTGCGGGCTCAGTGCATGAGTCTGCTCCATACATCAGCCCTCGCACCACGACATGCTATTCAGCTGTGGTGCGCGAAAGGGTTAATGCGCAGCGGATAGTGCAAAGTGAAAATTATAATTTTCCACTGATATGCCATTTTAGTGCACAATATGTTGTGCCCAGTTTGTGCCACTGAAGACAAATACCTCATAAAATTTTAAACGGGTTCTCCCGGGTATGGCGATGCCATATATGTGGACGTAAGCTGCTGTTTGGGCACGCGGTAGGGCTCAGAAGCGAGGGAGCACCATTTGGCTTTTGGAGTGCAGATTTTCCTTGGTAGTAGTTCTGTTTGGGGTTTTACTAGTATTTCATTTCATAATGAGGGGGTATATGTAATCTTTGAGGAGTACATCAGGGTTTATGTAAGCTGTGCGGAGTACATTAGGGCATAATAAAAGGGTATAAAAATGTGGTAAATATAAAATATTTCATAGATATGTGGCCAGTGTCGCACTGATAAATGGTGCCCAATCTTATCCGCATTTTTAGCAAGCAAGGTGACCAAAAACCATAAATTCTAACAGTTTTTTATTCTTTTTTTTTTTTTTACAGTGTTCACCAAGGGCTATAAATGACAATTTTACTTTATTCTGCGGGTCGATACGATTACGGCGATACCAGATGTATATTGCTTTTTTTATGTTTTGTAGCGTTTGCACAATAAAATCACTTTTTTATAAAATAATTTTATTTTTGTGTCACCATATTCTGAGAGCCATAACTTTTTTATTTTTCAGTTAAAAATGCTGTCTAAGGACTTGTTTTTTGCGGGACGGGTTGTAGTTTTTATTGGTACTATTTTGGGGTACATGTTAATTTTTGTTCACTTTTATTCTATATTTTGGGAAGGGTGGGGACCAAAAAAGAGGGATTCTGGCATTGTTTTTTTAAATTATTTTTTGCGGTGTTCACCATGCGGGAAAAATAATATTATAGTTTTATAGTTTGGGTCGTTATGAACGCGGTGATACCAAATATCTGTACTTTTTTAACGTTTACATTTTTTCCTATAATAAAAGACCTAATATAGGAAAAAAAGCATTTTTTGTTTTTGTAACTTATAACTTTTATTTTTATACTTTTTCAAAAATATTTTTATTAACATTTTTTAAACTTGTTTTTTGTCCCACTAGGGGACTTGAAGACTGGCAGCTCTGATGGCTGCTAGAATACATTACACTACCTACGTAGTTTGACACTAACAGTGACGTAATAGGAAGCCTATGAGAACCAGCCGGAGGCTGGTCCTTATAGGCTTCCATACATGGCAGACCCGGAGGCTATTGCCTGGCCTCCGGTTGCCATGCCAACCATTGGCAGCCCCCTGAAATCGCATTGCGGGGATGCTGATGTGCTATAAACCCCCTAAATGTGGCGATCACAATCGGTCGCTGCATCTAAGGGATTAATTCCCGAAAATTAGCGGCAATGGGCCGCTTATCGGCAACAGGGAGAGCAGGTTAGACACCCTGCACAGTTAACTGCTGGTGCGGCGTTGTCCCACACGACGGTTAACTGTTAAACTCCAGACGTAACTGCACGTCAAGGTGCGCTAACTAACTGCACACCTTGACGTGCAGTTACGTCAAGCTGCGGGAAGGGGTTAAAGTGAATTTTCAAATGATCTCTGTACTGAGCTGTATTTGTGCTTGTGCTGTATATATGGACTGAGCTTGGTACTGTTGCTGTATATATGTACTGAGCAGAGTTCTGGTGTTCTATTTATGTACTGAGCTTGATTCTAGTAGTGTATTTATGTCCTGCGCTTCGTTCTGATGCTGTATTTATGTACTGAGCTTCGTTCTGGTGCTGTATTTATGTACTAATCTTGGTTCTGGTTCTGAATATATGTACTATGCTTGTCTATGGTGCTGTACTTATGTGCTGAGCTGTGTATATGTACAGGGCTTGGTTCTGTTTCTGTGTATTTATATATATACACTACCGTTCAAAAGTTTAGGGTCACTTAGAAATTTCCTTATTTTTGAAAGAAAAGCACAGTTTTTTTCAATGAAGATAACATTAAATTTATCAGAAATACACTCTATACATTGTTAATGTGCTAAATGACTATTCTAGCTGCAAACGTCTGGTTTTTAATGCAATATCTACATAGGTGTATAGAGGCCCATTTCCAGCAATCATCACTCCAGTGTTGTAATGGTACATTGTGTTTGCTAACTGTGTTAGAAGGCTAATTAATGATTAGAAAACACTTGAAAACCCTTGTGCAATTATGTTAGCACCGCTGTAAACAGTTTTGCTGTTTAGAGGAGCTATAAAACTGACCTTCCTTTGAGCTAGTTGAGAATCTGGAGCATTACATTTGTGGGTTCGATTAAACTCTCAAAATGGCTAGAAAAAGAGAGCTTTCATGTGAAACTCGACAGTCTATTCTTGTTCTTAGAAATGAAGGCTATTCCATGCGAGAAATTGCCAAGAAACTGAAGATTTCCTACAATGGTGTGTACTACTCCCTTCAGAGGACAGCACAAACAGGCTCTAACCAGAGTAGAAAGAGAAGTGGGAGGCCTCGCTGCACAACTGAGCAACAAGACAAGTACATTAGAGTCTCTAGTTTGAGAAATAGACGCCTCACAGGTCCTCAACTGGCAGCTTCATTAAACAGTACCCGCAAAACGCCAGTGTCAACGTCTACAGTGAAGAGGCGACTCCGGGATGCTGGCCTTCAGGGCAGAGTGGCAAAAAAAAAGCAATATCTGAGACTGGCTGATAAAAGGAAAAGATTAATATGGGCAAAAGCACACAGACATTGGACAGAGGAAGATTGGAAAAAAGTGTTATGGACAGACAAATCGAAGTTTGAGGTGTTTGGATCACACAGAAGAACATTTGTGAGACGCAGAACAACTGAAAAGATGCTGGAAGAGTGCCTGACGCCATCTGTCAAGCATGGTGGAGGCAATGTGATGGCCTGGGGTTGCTTTGGTGCTAGTAAATTGCGAGATTTGTACAAGGTAAAAGGGATTTTGAATAAGGAAGGCTATCACTCCATTTTGCAACGCCATGCCATACCCTGTGGACAGCGCTTGATTGGAGCCAATTTCATCCTACAACAGGACAATGACCCAAAGCACACCTCCAAATTATGCAAGAACTATTTAGAGAAGAAGCAGGCAGCTGGTATTCTATCTGTAATGGAGTGGCCAGCGCAGTCACCATATCTCAACCCCATAGAGCTGTTGTGGGAGCAGCTTGACCATATGGTACGCAAGAAGTGCCCATCAAGCCAATCCAACTTGTGGGAGGGCCTTCTGGAAGCATGGGGTGAAATTTCTCCCGATTACCTCAGCAAATTAACAGCTAGAATGCCAAAGATCTGCAATGCTGTAATTGCTGCAAATGGAGCATTCTTTGACGAAAGCAAAGTTTGAAGGAGAAAACTATTATTTCAAATAAAAATCATTATTTCTAACCTTGTCAATGTCTCGACTATATTTTCTAGTCATTTTGCAACTCATTTGATAAATATAAGTGTGAGTTTTCATGGAAAACACAAAATTGTCTGGTTGACCCCAAACTTTTGAACGGTAGTGTATATATATATATATATATATATATATATATATATATGCACTGAGTTTTGTACTCGTGCTGTATATATGTAATGAGCTTTATTCTGGTGCTGTATATATGTACTAAACTTTGTTCTGGCGCTGTATATATGTACTAAACTTGGTGCTGATGATGTACAGATGTAGCTGTCTTTACCTTGACTTTTAACGCATTAAATAAACAGTGGCTAGATCCCTTATCTTGACTTTTTCAATTACTTTTTAATGGCTTTTGTTGTGTGATATCACGCTGCAGCAAGTTATCAGAGTCAAGTTAAAGATGGCTACATCCGTATTTATGTACTGAGCTTAGTTCTGGTGCTGTGTATATATTTAGTTTTATATATATATGTATACATAAACACTGAACTTGGTTCTGGTGCAGTATATATGTACTGGGTTTGTTTCTGGTGCTGCATTTATGTGCTGAGCTTTGTTCTGGTGCAGTATAAAAGTACTGAGCTTCGTTCTGGCGCTGTATATGTGTACTGAGCTTGGTTCATGGGGTTGTATTTATGTACTAAGATTGGTTCTGGCACCATATCTGTGCATTAGCCGGAAGATTTGTCGCGGCTTACTCTGCACGCCGCACTGTCCTGCGCTGAGCACGCTTAGGATATTGAATGTGCGCATATAGGTCTATACATAATGGGTGAGTTTAATATAATGTGTGGGTAGGTAGTTATGTACACTCATGTAATTATACACATAATGTGAAAATCCAGTTAAACATTCTGGACAGGGAATTTCTTTACTTAGAGTCCACATTAATATACGGTGTATTTGGAATATTGTAATCTTTTTTTTTAATTATCCGAATCATTTTTCATAGCGTGATACAACTCTTAATAAATGTCTTGCATCTTCCAGTTGTTCGTGAAAACCTCGGTAACAGTGATCATAATATAGTTACATTTTACCTATACTGTAAAAAACAAACGCAGGCTGGGAGGGCAAAAACATTTAATTTTAAGAAAGCCAATTTCCCCAGGATGAGGGCTGCAATTCAGGATATGGACTGGGAAGAACTAATGTCAAATAATGGAACAAATGATAAATGGGAGATTTTCAAATCTACTTTGAGTTATTATAGTGCAAAATTTATTCCTATAGGTAACAAGTATAAACGACTCAAATTAAACCCCACATGGCTTACACCTTCTGTGAAAGGGGCAATACATGACAAAAAAAGGGCATTTAAAAATACAAATCTGAGGGTACAGCTGTAGCCTTTGTAAAATATAAAGAGCTTAATAAAATCTGTAAAAATGTAATAAAATTAGCAAAAATACAAAATGAAAGGCAGGTGGCCAAGGATAGTAAAACAAATCCCAAAAAATTCTTCAAGTATATAAATGCTAAAAAGCCAAGGTCTGAACATGTAGGACCCCTAGATAATGGTAATGGGGAGTTGATCACAGGGGATCAAGAGAAGGCAGAGTTACTAAATGGGTTCTTTAGCTCTGTATATACAACTGAAGAAAGAGCAGCTGATGTAGCCGCTGCCAGTGCTGTTAATATATCATTATAGAAAAAAGATGTGGTTATTCAAAACCATACCTAAACATACCCAAAATTGCAATATAATATAGCACGGTGCCATTCCTGATAAAGAATATTGAAAAAGAAAAAGAAAAAAATGTTCCAGGAATATAGCTAGGCACTCTTGGGTTGGATAAAATTTAACAAAGTATTTTATTTATAAATCCAGATAGTACCGGCAGTATAATTTATACAACAATAATTTAAAATATTTTTCTCCTGGCCAGGAAAAAGAGACATATAATAGCACCTCTATGCTTCTATAATATCACCTCATGAGTATGTATATAAACATCATATATGCATGGAACAAATTTGAGAAGATAACAATTTTTAACAAAAAAACGCTGGGTTATGTTCACACTTGCGTTTTTCAACCATATATGTTGTTTTTGTCACAAAGTGGCCAGAGTTCCTATATAGAGTGGTTGGTAATGATGTTTTGAAGACATTCTTTTTATAAGAAGTATAAATCTCAAAAATAGAAAAGCAGTCCCATATGTTAAGGGGATATAATTTGCCGCATATCTTTTTCCCTCATAAGCGGATCCTTGATTTTTGTGTATATCTTATGGTGATAGAGAGACCTTTCACAGACCTGTTGAGGTCAATATGTAACATATAAGTCTTATGGAGATAGGTAGTCTTTCCACAGACATTTAGGGTCAATGTGTAGCCCTCAATCTTAAGCTTTAGAGGTTTTTACCTTGAACAACCAGCGAATGCTAGGAATCCTTGCATGAAAGCAGTCGATCCAAATAGATGGGAGGTCAAGATCTTCATAAAAGGCAAAATTCACCTGTATGGCCATACATTTCATCCAAGCCTCTCGATCTCCACGGGCATTCGCCACTGCACTCCGAAAGACATGGGCCCGGCAAGGCAGAATCACACGCTGGCAGCCAGGTAAGTTTAAAATTCTATTGTATGTCTCCTTCCACGTGGTGTCTCCAACACTGGACAGGAGTTCACAGGGCAAAGTGTAGACGTCACTACCCGCCCTGTCTGATTGAGACAGCTGACGCGTTTCATCCCAGTACGGGATTTCTTCAGAGCCGTTTGACAGATACTGCCAAACATGATACCTTTATAGTATCCCAAAGTTCATTCATTGGTTCCATGGTTGTACAAGTAATCTTCCATGGGGATAATCCAAGAAGCATTATAGGAGTCACATGTAGATCTTTCATAAAATACAATGATCCATTTCAATAGGAAAAAGAGGCATTTTTTTGATCAAGTAAACAGTACATTTATCCATTAGTTTATATATATGTGTAGAGAATGTATTTGGTGTTCTCATAGGGAGAGTAATCAATATTGCATCCCCATACAGTTTTAACAATGATATTAATTAAGTATGAATCCTCCATAAGAATATTAATATTATCTAGGTCTAATTATCAATATTAATGTCTGATTTGGATACTTTGGCAGATTTAAATGAGCTATGGAGAGAAGGTAACACATTGGAGAATACAAGAGATCCTGAGGAGGATCCTATTGATATAATCCCAGAATATACGGGTCTGCGGAAAAAAAGTAGTACCATGCCAAGTGCATACTCCAATAGATATACACATGCATTTTTGGAGGCCATGCTCAGAGATATAAGTGTTATTGATTGGTCCTCTTTTCTGTGTGAGGACAACTTAACTGGAAAGGAACGGAAAGCCCTAAAAGAATTGCAAAATATTAAAAACATCGTAATTAAGCCCAGTGATAAGGGTGGAAATGTTGTCCTCCTCAGAGAGGAGGACTATGTTAGTGAAATTAAAAAACAATTGGAAACAGATGCATATTCTCTCTTGAATGACAATCCATCGGATAATATAATGACAACTTTAAATAGAAAATTGATTTTTGCTTTGGATGAGGGCTTAATTAACAAACATGAGTTCCAATATCTGGAAGTAAGGGAACCTCGCATGCCTACTATATATGTGCTTCCCAAGGTGCATAAAAATAGAAATACACCTCTGGGTAGACCTATTATTTCGGGGTGTGATGGTCCAACAGATCACCTTGGGAAATACATAGATGAAAAATTGAAACCCTTTGTCCGTACACTCCCCTCATTTGTTTTGGATACAGGAGATCTTTTAAATAAAATTGACAAATTGACCCTAGAGGAGGATTTCATTCTGGTAGGCCTAGATGTGGAGTCATTGTATACTTCCATCCCACATGATGTTGGCTTGAAAGCGGTTGCACATTTTCTGGAGAGGAGAGGAGGAGATTGGGCTCATCAGAATGAATTTATTATTGAAATGTTGGAATTTGTTTTGAATTATAATTGTTTTTGTTTTGATGGCAAATTCTATCGCCAGACCCGTGGGACAGCCATGGGATCCTCTTGTGCACCATCATATGCCTGTTTACATCTGGGATGGTGGGAAGAATTTATAGTATACCCACACCCCCTCTTTAGAAAATGTGCTTCCGCTTGGCTTAGATATATGGATGATGTTCTCTTATGTTGGAGGGGATCATTGGATTTGTTGGAAAGTTTTGTTAGAGATCTAAATATCAATAAACTAAATATTCTCCTGACCTTCACTTACAGTGAAGATCATATTAGTTTCCTTGATCTTAATATCCACAGGGAGGGAAACAGATTAAAAACGACCACATATCGAAAACCAACATCAGGTAATACCCTGTTGGCAGCAAGTAGCCATCACTTTCCATCTCAAATTAAGGGGATCCCGATAAGTGAATTTCTTCGAATTCGTCGTAACTGTACTGATTTTGGGGATTTCAAAAGTGAAGCACAAGATCTGTCTTCTCGTTTTGAAAATAGGGGATACTCCAAAAAATTGATTAAGAAAGGATATAATAGGGCATCTAGACAGAATAGAGAGGAAATCCTCAAGAGAGGTAAAAAAGACGACAGTGACAACAGAGTTGGATTCATTTCTAGATATGGGTCCCATTGGGATATACTTCGAAACTTGATGATAAAAAATTGGCCACATTTGACTTTGAATAAAAAAATCAAGTCAATAGTAGGGAATGTACCGAGTATGGTCCCAAAAAAGGCCCCCACACTTAGGGATATGTTGGTGAGCTCTGAGTTTAAGAGAAGGACTCCAGGGAATGAGAACTGGCTACAAAAACGTCCAAAAGGAATGTTCATGTGCGGCTCTTGCAAATGCTGTAAGTACGTGTCAAAATCAGACACTTTTTTTGATAGTGAACACAGAAGGGAATTTAAAGTCCTTAATTTCATTAACTGTCGTTCGACTATGGTCGTTTACTCCATTGTTTGCCCATGTGGGAAACAATATATTGGTAAAACGAAGCGAGAGCTACACATTCGTATCAATGAACATGTCCGGGACATTATTAAAGGTGAAATAACAAATCCCCTAGCTGCACATTTCAAAACATATCATGCACAATCACCGACTGGCCTAAAATTCATGGGGATCTACCAACTATTTCAAGATAGAAGGGGAGGTGATCTTAACCGAATACTCCTTCAAAAAGAAACCATGTGGATCTATACATTGGGAACATTGAATCCTAGGGGACTTAATAATGAAATAAAATTTAATATGTTCCTCTGAGACTCTATCCATTGGGAGCTGATGGACTTTCACTGGGATGGCTGTAATACCAGCGTCCGCAGTGATCTCCATTTGCTCCTTTTGGACCTTGGTATGAGTACATTAAGCGGTCTTGTCTCTGTGGTACGGTGCTCCCCCTTTGAGATTTTTTGTTTTTTTCGAGTCACATAGCATTAGCAAACAATACAAATATATATATATATACTCTTCTGAGAGCTCGATATTAAAATCAAATTTGAAACTCGTAGGTTAACTTATATATATATATATAAAAAAACTTTTCCCTTGGAATTGGACATCAATGTTAACAGTGTGCCTCTGGTCTGGATGTCCCATTTTCGTTTACATAATGGAACCTGTTTTTCTGTAGAAAGAATGTGAATGGTATTTTCTCAAATATTCAATCAATTGGGTGAATGTAATAAAATAATACACTACCCACCTCTTGCAATCCTTTGCAGTGGGAGGGGTTGCTTATGGGTCCGCTGTGGGTGGTGGGGACTAGGGACCTGGTGCCCTCTGGGCATCCTTTGGGCATTTGGTCCCTCTCCCTGCCCCCCTTGGGGTTCCTTGGCAGCTCCTCTCATTAGTAACAGCTATATATGTCTAACCAACGATCACGAGATCTAGTGATAAAAGTTTCCCTATAGGACCCTGCCACTATATTGATGGATCACTGTTTTTGAATATTTTCTGGGTTTAGTGGGGACTCAGGTCCTAATGCCTTAATAGGTATGGGCCCTTTCTCCCTGCTTCCCCTGAAACACATTATGAATTCCATATATACATATATAAAGATAGCTGCAAATGGAACAAATTATTTGTTCAGTTTTGAAATACTGATTAATTTAGCTGATTCTTTTTGGTATATAATTTATGATATAGCATAATTATATAAACTGTGTAGCAAGGGATTTTTATGTTAAGAAATTTATCTCTCCATAATGCCGCCACAAGGTTTAAATAATAGCGATTTTGGCTAATTATATTCTTGGATAAATTAATATTGATAATTAGACCTAGATAATATTAATATTCTTATGGAGGATTCATACTTAATTAATATCATTGTTAAAACTGTATGGGGATGCAATATTGATTACTCTCCCTATGAGAACACCAAATACATTCTCTACATATATATAAACTAATGGATAAATGTACTGTTTACTTGATCAAAAAAATGCCTCTTTTTCCTATTGAAATGGATCATTGTATTTTATGAAAGATCTACATGTGACTCCTATAATGCTTCTTGGATTATCCCCATGGAAGATTACTTGTACAACCATGGAACCAATGAATGAACTTTGGGATACTATAAAGGTATCATGTTTGGCAGTATCTGTCAAACGGCTCTGAAGAAATCCCGTACTGGGATGAAACGCGTCAGCTGTCTCAATCAGACAGGGCGGGTAGTGACGTCTACACTTTGCCCTGTGAACTCCTGTCCAGTGTTGGAGACACCACGTGGAAGGAGACATACAATAGAATTTTAAACTTACCTGGCTGCCAGCGTGTGATTCTGCCTTGCCGGGCCCATGTCTTTCGGAGTGCAGTGGCGAATGCCCGTGGAGATCGAGAGGCTTGGATGAAATGTATGGCCATACAGGTGAATTTTGCCTTTTATGAAGATCTTGACCTCCCATCTATTTGGATCGACTGCTTTCATGCAAGGATTCCTAGCATTCGCTGGTTGTTCAAGGTAAAAACCTCTAAAGCTTAAGATTGAGGGCTACACATTGACCCTAAAGGTCTGTGGAAAGACTACCTATCTCCATAAGACTTATATGTTACATATTGACCTCAACAGGTCTGTGAAAGGTCTCTCTATCACCATAAGATATACACAAAAATCAAGGATCCGCTTATGAGGGAAAAAGATATGCGGCAAATTATATCCCCTTAACATATGGGACTGCTTTTCTATTTTTGAGATTTATACTTCTTATAAAAAGAATGTCTTCAAAACATCATTACCAACCACTCTATATAGGAACTCTGGCCACTTTGTGACAAAAACAACATATATGGTTGAAAAACGCAAGTGTGAACATAACCCAGCGTTTTTTTGTTAAAAATTGTTATCTTCTCAAATTTGTTCCATGCATATATGATGTTTATATACATACTCATGAGGTGATATTATATGTCTCTTTTTCCTGGCCAGGAGAAAAATATTTTAAATTATTGTTGTATAAATTATACTGCCGGTACTATCTGGATTTATAAATAAAATACTTTGTTAAATTTTATCCAACCCAAGAGTGCCTAGCTATATTCCTGGAACATTTTTTTCTTTTTCTTTTTCACTGTTAATATATCAGTTGATATACTGAATTGGATGAATGTAGAGATGGTCCAAGCTAAATAAAATAAAATAAATGTGCACAAGGCCCCGGGACCAGATGGGTTACACCCTAGAATTCTTAAAGAGCTTAGTTCAGTTATTTCTGTCCCCCTTTTCATAATATTCAGAGAATCTCTAGTGACTGGTATAGTGCCAAGGTACTGGCGCAGCGCAAATGTGGTGCCTATTTTCAAAAAGGGCTCTAGGTCTTCCCCGGGTAATTATAGACCAGTAAGCTTAACATCCATCGTGGGGAAAATGTTTGAGGGGCTATTGAGGGACTATATACAGGATTATGTGACAATAAATAGCATTATAAGTGACAGCCAGCACGGTTTTACTAAGGACAGAAGTTGTCAAACTAACCTAATCTGTTTTTATGAAGAGGTGAGCAGAAGTCTAGACAGAGGGGCCGCTGTGGATTTAGTGTTTTTGGACTTTGCAAAGGCATTTGACACTGTCCCCCATAGACGCCTAATGGGTAAATTAAGGACTATAGGTTTAGAAAATATAGTTTGTAATTGGATTGAGAATTGGCTCAAGGACCGTATCCAGAGGGTTGTGGTCAATGATTCCTTCTCTGAATGGTCACCGGTTATAAGTGGTGTACCCCAGGGTTCAGTGCTGGGACCACTATTATTCAACTTATTTATTAATGATATAGAGGATGGGATTAATAGCACTATTTCTATTTTTGCAGATGACACCAAGCTATGTAATATAGTTCAGTCTATGGAAGATGTTCATGAATTGCAGGCAGATTTAAACAAACTAAGTGTTTGGGCGTCCAATTGGCAGATGAAGTTTAATGTAGATAAATGTAAAGTTATGCATCTGGGTACCAACAACCTGCATGCATCATATGTCCTAGGGGGAGCTACACTGGCGGATTCACTTGTTGAGAAGGATCTGGGTGTACTTGTAAATCATAAACTCAATAACAGCATGCAGTGTCAATCAGCTGCTTCAAAGGCCAGCAGGATATTGTCGTGTATTAAAAGAGGCATGGACTCGCGGGACAGGGATGTAATATTACCACTTTACAAAGCATTAGTGAGGCCTCATCTAGAATATGCAGTTCAGTTCTGGGCTCCAGTTCATAGAAAGGATGCCCTGGAGTTGGAAAAAATACAAAGAAGAGCAACGAAGCTAATTAGGGGCATGGAGAATTTAAGTTATGAGGAAAGATTGAAAGAATTAAACCTATTTAGCCTTGAAAAAAGACGACTAAGGGGGGACATGATTAACTTATATAAATATATTAATGGCACATACAAAAAATATGGTGAAATCCTTTTCCTTGTAAAACCCCCTCAAAAAACAAGGGGGCACTCCCTCCGTCTGGAGAAAAAAAGGTTCAAGCTTCAGGGGCGACAAGCCTTCTTTGCAGTGAGAACTGTGAATCTATGGAATAGCCTACCGCAGGAGCTGGTCACAGCAGGGACAGTAGATGGCTTTAAAAAAGGGTTAGATAATTTCCTAGAACAAAAAAATATTAGCTCCTATGTGTAGAAATTTTTCCTTCCCTTTTCCCTTCCCTTGGTTGAACTTGATGGACATGTGTCTTTTTTCAGCCGTACTAACTATGTAACTATGTAACTATGTGTCAGACGAGCGAGGACACATCGGCACCAGAGGCTACAGATGATTCTGCAGCAGCATCGGCGTTTGCAGGTAAATCGATGTAGCTACTTACCTGCAAACGCTGATGCTGCTGCAGAATCAACTGTAGCCTCTGGTGCCGATGTGGCCGACACGATGCAGGACCTGTGAGTGACGTCACAGATCTGCACTGCCAGAAGCTGGGCGTTCTGAAGAGAAGTGGATGATACATCTCATTAGAACGCCCAGCTAGTAAAAGTAGTAAAAACGCCCCGATGTACGCACATAATACACGCCCAGTTGTACTTTTACTTTTCAACACGCCCAGTTGTACTTTTACTTTTACGCCCAGTTGGACTTTTGCAAGCCTCATTTGCATAAATACAAAAATGGCCATAACTTGGCCAAAAATGCTCGTTTTTTAAAAATAAAAACGTTACTGTAATCTACATTGCAGCGCCTATCTGCTGCAATAGCAGATAGGGGTTGCAAAATCTGGTGACAGAGCCTCTTTAATTCCCCCCGTTGCTGATAAAATTATAAAAACAAAACCCACATTCTCACTGCAGCGCTCCTTTTCTCCCCTCCGTCTCACTTATCCCGGAGCAGCGTCAGGGCCTTATATGCGAAGCAGCACTTCAACATCATTAGTGCTGCATCACATACAACATCCTGACGCTGCATTACGTTGTATTAGCAGTGCTGGAGTGATGAGGGAGCCTGGGGAGCATAGAAGAGCGCTGAGGTTAGTATTATTATTTATTTTTTATTTCATTTTTTTAACATTTGGAATCTCCAATGTGGGGTAGTCTAATCATGGAGTGGCAAGGTAGGGGCCAAGCACGGACCTCTACCTTGCTACGCCCCATAGAGTGGAATCTACGCCAGCTAGGGGCTGGCGTAGGTTTCCACTACAATTTATGTTAGGTTTCTTTATGTCCTTTTGCAACATTTCTATGCCTGAAAACTAGCATAGAAATCTTGATTAATTACCTTCATACTGTTCAGTTGCCTTCCGACAGTGTTTTTTTTTTTTTTCAAATGTGAACAAGAATAGAGCTTTATTTCTACTGTTTATCTGATTACTATTTTGCTGTTTTTTAGGTTTGTTTTTTTCTATATATTTTAATATTTTTTTAACTTCAGTTAGGAAAGTTGTTTTCCTTTCGCTTGACTTTCTCCTTCTATATGCAATTGGATTATATTATAGCTATTCGCTTCCAAAAATGTTTTGCATGTTAGTTTTAAAGGCTATGTACACCTGGAAGCTATTTTTATTAAATTAACGTATTTTGCTTTTTTAAGCAACTTTCAAATTCACTTTTATTAATATTTTTTTTTTTCATTTTTTACGATACAGCTTCTATGTATCCAGTATACATAGAAGCTGTATCATTCTTTCTCAGCCAACTCCATCAGTTCAGCTGAACTGACAGCTCGGTTGAGAGCGGCTCCTGCATTTCTCTGACACACAGGACCTACCTAATATCGATCAGATCTATGTTCATAACTTGACTCGGAGTAGTTGTATCGTATCTTTCGGCTGGACATGTGCTACAATTTTGGCATAACACCCGCAGCTGTACATTATCCCCCGCCCTCCATCGTACGTAAAAAAAATAATATTTCTACTCACCTCAACGCTTTTCTTTGCTTCTCCGCAATGAGTCCCCTCAGGCTCCTTCAGGATGCTGCGGTTCATACAAGGTCATGATGCCGAACTGCATCAGGGCCTTATATTCGACACAGCACTTTATGTCCTGAGTGTTGTGTCACATACAACATCCTGCCGCTGCCTGCCATCAGAACCTTGTCTGAGCCGCAGCATGCTGGGGGAGTCATAGATGACACGGTGGGGAGAAGTGGAGCAGTGATCAGATTTCCAATATTATTTACACCAGTTTTATGGTGTGAATTAATACAATTTTGTTGTTTTATTTTGACCCCGTCCCTTTTGGTACGCCACATCCCCTCTTTAAAAGTAATAATGCCCCCTTTGTTCCCCATACTAATAGTGCCTTTTTTTGTGTCCATGCACAGCTACAGTATAGTACCAACTTTGTGCTCACCATAGTAATCATTCCTTTTTGTACCCCCAAACTAATAAGCCCCCTTTGTGCCCCTTTAAAAGGTAATAATGCCCCGCACAAGGTAATAATGCCCCTTTTGTGCCCCCCAAAGCATGCCTACCACCGCTAGCTACGTCTGTGCCCTTTCAACCCCATCCCTCTTATATGTCTGCGGTCAACTCCCCAGCAATTAAAACAATTAAAATATAAAAATTCAAGCAAGTAAACTTCTTTTATCTCTTCCTCTGAGAATAGTTCCCTAAGGCACACGACCGTAAAAATTGCCCGTAATTGCGGACTGCAAATACAATCCTTAATTACGGACCCATTCACTTCTATTGTCCACGGTTACCTTCCTGTTTATTTACGGGAGGGTGTCCCGACAGTAGTAGTGTACTGCAAAAGATAGAAAATGTCCTATCTTTTGTGTTTTACGGGCCGTGCTTCCATACTTTGTATAGGAGCACGGGCCGAGTATGCGTGAGGCTGTGGTTACGGTTACGGGCACGGCCATGTGCATGGGGCCCTCTGAAGGGATACCCTTCTATGTCTTGCAGCTTTTAGTTCTATCCACTGTATATACAGTATCTACCTCACATTATTTATGATTTGCGCTAAAAAAGAATAATGCATGGAAAACCAGTCTGCAAAGTTAAATTACTTAGCTGTGAATATAATAAAATTAATAAGGTAACTTTATGGCTTTGTTAACAAACTTGGAGCTCTGTGTCAGAAAAATCGCGCTCCGATCACTATAAAGATATTTAGTGAAATGAAACTGCACAGAATTTTGGACCTAAAAATTTAATTACGTTTATACTGTACTTAGAGATACACTTTAATAGCTCCGCATTTACAATACCATCATTGACCAAACATGTTTTGTATTGTTTATCGGACTAACAATCCCTTCAGACATTAAATTATTGGCTGATCCAGCAGAAATTAATGGCAGGTGCCAATAAATGTGATAATTTTACAGCAAAAGTACTATACTACTCGCTTTAATGTAGAATACACTGACTTGTTTTTTAAACCGTATACTATATAAAAAATATTTTTTTTACTACGTTTATTTACAACCTGTGAGCAAGAAACAAAACTAATACTGGGTTGCTAACATTAACCTTAGTCATTTGATGTGATATAGTGTTTGCAATGATGAAAGTAGCTTTTTAGACAGAAACAAACAATACCAGAGAGCAGGTGCAATATCATAGGCTTACTTGTGCTTCTTTGATCACCCTCTAAGAAAAACACCATCTTTCTCAATTCTTATAAAGTGACTTCATCTGTGAGACACAATTTACTTATATTATCAACAGACCACTAGTATGCAGAAACATTTCTCATTCTCTCGACATAAAATGGCAAGAGCAAAGCTACAAAGGTCTACTAAGTGTTTTGCATCATATTACTGATGATCTATTTTTGTAATGTTCCCATATAATATATTGTGCCACTAGTAAGAAAGGAAGCTCTATTGCAAAAATCAAAATGGTTCCGTTTTTCAGTTGCTCATTCACAACAAATCCCCACCTCCAAATATTCTGTGTTTATTTTCCATAAACTGTCCCAACTCCTGCAGGCGAGAAAGACACTATGTGTAACGCTCATGGGGTATGTGGACCCACTAGACTACGCCGCCATAGCGAAGTAGCAGCTGGCCAAACTATAGTCAATGAAAGTCTTTAGGACAAGAGTACCTGGATAGGATATTTGGCAGAATCTTGGCGTGGCAGACACTTGGCACAAGTGACACTTGGCACAGATGACAATTGGCACGGATGACACTTGGCACAGATGACACTTGGCACAGATGACGTGTAGTCGTCCGGGGCCAAAGGGCCGGCACGTGCTTTGATGGTGAACTGCACTCCGCAACTAGACTTCGCACTGGAACAAAAACATTTACTGGATATGGGATACAGGAAATAGGCTACGGGAACACAGGATACAGGATACGACTAAGGGACCATTTGCTAAACGAACATGGGTAGACACAACATTGTTCTCCTATGGGAGCGAGCAGGAGCAGTACACGTCGGTGTTCCTGGGGAGGAGGAGGGGGATGCCAGCACAGAGGTAGCAGACGCTGGCGGCCGCCAGGGGAAGCGGTGATTGGCGGCCGCCACCGTTACACTATGACCCTTGCACTATTCCCCTTCCCCTTGTTTACCAACAAAGTTGCAGCTATAGAAAGAATCAGATTCATACCACTCATTGAATAGGACAGTGGTGGTAAACATGGCATATTATGGGGGCATTAGATGTGCCCTTTGACTAAAACAGAGGGTCACATATAATATTAAGAGAAGAGCCATAGGACAACGTGGAGGATCAACTGCTGCTAAGTCTAAAAACCTTTTTAATAACAACCACATAAATGAGCTTTAGAGCTTTGTAAAAATGCATAGATCTAAAGATTGCATAAAGTGTATGATTAGGTAAGTGTAGGTAATTAAAGATCAACCCCTTCACGCTGCAGCCACTTTTGACCTTCATAACAGAGCCTCATTTTTCAAATGTGACGTGTCAATTTATGTGGTAATAACCTTGGAATGCGTTTACCTATCCAAGCCATTCTGAGATTGTTTTCTCGTGACACCTTGTACTTTATGTGAGATGTAAGATTTGGTTGATTACATTTATTGCTTGATTGTGAAAAACACCAAAATTGATAGGAAATTTGCAAAAATTATAATTTTTCTAAATTTAAATGTGTCTGCTTGTAAGACAGACAGTTATACCACACAAAATAGTTACTAGTTAACATTTTCAATATGTATACTTTATGTTGCCATTGTTTTTTAACCCTTTCATGACCAAGGGTGATTGATGCCCCGGTGTCCAGGTCAAATTTTCCATTTTTAATATGCACTACTTTAAACGATAATATCTTGGGCACCGCTTTGAATATCACAACTATTTTTAATTTTTTTTTTTTTTACAAGACCTACAAGGCTTTCATTTTCTAGATTAGTTTAATTAATTCAGTGTTTTTAATTTTTATTATGAGCAGACAAATCACACAATCAATTTTTTATATATATTTATCTATCTATCTATTTCCAAACGAATAGGCAGCACAACACAGGTTCCAATTCAGTGAAAAAAAGTTTAATCAGCCATACGTCAGTGCAACGTTTCAGCTCACATGGGCCTTTCTCAAGCAAGAAAGGCCCATGTGGGCTGAAACGTTGCACTGACGTATGGGTGAATAAACCTTTTTTCACTGAATTGGAACCTGTGCTGCGCTGCCTATCCGTTTGGAAATACATATGTGGGACTGGAGTCTGAGGTCCTAAGGCTTGTGCACACACAACTACGCATATTTTGCGTTTATATGTGCTGCTCTTCTTTTTTTCCTACTATCAAGCTATCTAGATATATATATATATATATATATATATATATATATACACTGTAGAGCTCTGTAACAATTAGTCCTCTTCTCTCTCCGTCACTCTGGATCGCTGTGAGGGGAGAGTGAAGAGGGCTATATACACGCGACCGTGAAAAAAATTGCAGTCAACGAATCAACTGTCAGCTTTTCATGGCTGTTTTGCATCAATGTGTCTCAAAATTTGAATCCATTTCCCGGCCGTCTGACCGTTTTTAACTGGCATTTGCCAAGCGTTTTTCATGGACGTTAAAAAACCTGGATGAATTTTATTTGCTAGGGTTTTTTGTCCCAAGCCCCTGAAAACACCACTGTGCCCATGTAGATAGTGATGCAATACCACTGTAGATAGTACCACATTGCCCACATAGATAGTGCCAGTACCCACAATGATAGTGCCCACTGTAAATAGTGCCACAGTGCCCACATAGTACCATAGTTCTCCATGTAGATAATGCTAACATAGTGGCACACAAAGTGTCCATGTAGATAGCACCACAGTGTCCCCTGTAAATAGTGCCAATATAATGCCATAGTACCCATGTAGATAGTGCCACACCCCCTGTATATTGCACCAACCTGTAGATAGCACCACATCCCTTGTATATAGCGTCACCCCCCTGTAGATAGCAACATCCCCCCTGTATTTAACAGATAGCGCCACCCCCCCCCCTCCCGTAAATGAGACCCTCTTCCTGTAAATAGCACCACTGTAGCTCCCTGTAGGAGCGGAATCCTTCTGGCCGAAGATTCCACTTCTACAGGAAGCCTCTGATGTCTCTGACCATATATGGACAGTGACGTCAGGGGGTTAACTCTAAAGGCGGAATCCCCTGCCAGAGCGGAGATTCCGCTCCAGGAGTAGCCCCTGACTTCACTGTCCATATATGGATATTGACACCAGGAGCTTCCTCAGTAGCGGAATCCCCGACACAGAGCGATCTGACACTGGAGAATCCGCTCCTACAGAGAGCCGCTGACATCATTGTTCATATATGGATAGAGATACCAGGGGCTTCTCCAGTAGCGGAATCCCCAGCACAGAGTGATCTGACACCGGGGATTCCGCTCTTAGAGAGAGCCGCTAACGTCATTGTCCATATATGGATAGTGACACCAGGGGCTTCTCCAGTAGCCGAATCCCCAGTCAGAGTGTCAGCCGGGGATTCCACTCTAGAGAGAGCCACTAATGTCACTGTCCAAATAGACAGTGACGTCAGGGGCTATCTCTAGAAGCGGAATCCCCGGCCAGTGCGAACTGACAACGGGGATTCAGCTCCTTGAGTCAGTTCAGGTGGTGCTGTCTACAGTGGGGGGAGGGGTGATGCTACCTACAGCAAGGGGGTTGCTATCTGCAGGGGGTGGTGGCACTATCTACAGCGGGGATGGAGAGATGGCAGGGGCTCCCTCTAGGAGGGGAATCCTCGGCCAGAGAGCTGGCCGGGGATTCCGATGCTGGAGGGAGCTTATGTGGAGCTGTCTTCAGAGGGTTTTGCGCTGCCTACAGGGGGTTGTGGGCAGGATCGGCCTTAGGATAGAATGCGCCCCGTGCGAAATTATCTTTTGGTGCCCCATCCCATCATAAAAAAACTGCCCCATAAAAAAAGTATAATGCCCCCAACAGTAGAATGCACTATATAGGGCCCCCACACAGTATAATGCCTCTTTAGTGCCCCCCATACAGTATAATAATAATATTAAATAATATAATATATTATAACCCCTTCAAGGACACAGTATTTTGTCCTCTAATTGTGCCCACACAGTATTATGCCCCCGAATTGCCACACACAGTATATTGCCCTCTGTAGTACCCCTACACAGTATAATGTCTGCTTAGTGGCCCCCACACAGTATAATGTCCCCCTACCCTGGCTGCCACACACAGCCCCCCCCCCCCCTTGTAGATAGTGCCCCCTGTAGATTGTGCCATACAACTTCCCTGTAGACAGTGCCATAATCCCCCACCTCCCACTTGTAGAAAATGCCATACAGCCCCCCACCTCCCCCTTGTAGACAGTGCTCCCAAACAAAAAAATATTGTACTCACCTAGGCCCCGTTCCCACGACAAACTGAGCTGCTCCACGACGGGATCCTTGCGAAGGCCGGCGTGATCTTGTAACTTAGTTTCCCAACCTTTTCGGACTCGAGGCACCACTGGAAAAATATATTTTTTTCCGAGAAAGACAGAAAATGGCTAAAAACAAGCACTACACTCTTAGGGTATGTTCACACAGCGTTTTTCGGTAAGGCAAAAGGAATCTGCCTCAAAATTCCTTCAGGAACAGTGTTATTTGACCTTCTTTTTTTTTTTTTTTTGCGTTTTTTTAAGCCGTTGAAGCTATTGCAAAAGACACAGGCAAAAAAGCGCTCCAAACAGGTGCCGCAGGTATTTTGTACTGCCTATTAATTTCAATTGGAGCTCAGTGTAGCGTCCATGGCCGCGGGCCGTCGGGTCTACTCACCTCCTGACGTCCGCAGCCATGGGTCTGTGAGCACTGGTCCCCATCTCCTTCCTAAGATACGTCAGCGTTCACTTCCGCTCCAGTCCGCTGTGTCCCGTAGGGTGCGCGCGCACGCTCGTGACCGCTCTTAAAGGGCCAGCACGCGCACATGAAGACAATCATCATCATAACTCACATGATTTCCTGGACTATAAGAAGGCCCCAGCCCTTCTGATCCTTGCCTGAGTGTTGTTAGTATATCCCAAGTCTGTCTTGCAAATGGTCCCTTAGTGTTTCCCATTCCAGTTGTTACCCGTATCCTGTTACCTGTTCCTGTATCCCGTGCTGTTTTCTTGTGCCTGTGCCTACTAGTTGGAGTCGTGTCTACTGCACCTGCTGTTGTTTGACACATCCGGAGTCATCTGTCATGCCCAGTGGGATTCGCCACGTCTGGCGCAACCTGCGGCACCTGTTGTCATCCGTCATGTCTGGAGTTACCTGCTGCACCCACCTCCATCCGTGCCATAGCTGCGGCCACTATCTGGACTATTAAGGTACCCTTGTGCGGGACTTTGTATTGCCGGGGTTCCCTGTTGTTTGGCCATCTGCCTCACTGCTACAGCGGTGCGGCCTAGTGGGTCCACATACCCACATACCGTGACAGTACGCTCAGGCCATGGATCCCGCTGGTCAACCTGAGACCATGACGACACAAGCCGTGCTGGCCGAGATGCAAGACCTCCAGTCACGGCAAGACCAACTCTTCCTGTCGGTGAACGCCATTGCCCATCGGCTGGTTCTTGCCGCTACCTCCACGCTATGACGGAGACCCAAGGACCTGCAGGGGATTTTTGAATCAGTGTCAGATCCATTTCAGACTACATGCCAGGGCCATGGGCAAATCCTCTGTGGGAACATCAGGGACCAGAGACCCGTGACTTTCAGTACTTCTTATGGACTTTCTGCTCGATATTTGTGGAACCTGGGAGAGTTTCTTTGGCTGCTGCATCTCTGCTGATGCTACACCAGTGAGACCTCTCCTTGGGCAAGTATGCCATTCAGTTCCGTATCCTGGCTGCTGAGTTAACCTGGAACAACGAGGCTTTGGTGGCCACATTCTGGCAGGGACTGTCTTCGGGGATTAAGGACGAGCTAGCCGCTCGCGATCTGCCATCTACCCTGGACGATCTTATCCTACTTGCCACCCGGGTTGACATGATCCGGGAGCGTTCCCAAGAGGTTCTCCGGGAGAGAGAACTTCGTAGGCTGGATTCTACTTTCCAGCAATCCTTACTATCCTCCTCAGTCGTCCCACCAGAGGATCCTATGCAGATGAACCATGTCAAATTGTGTATCCAGGAGAAACAACACAGACGCACTTCTGGATTTTGTCTGTATTGCGGCCTCGGAGGCCATTTTGTGCATCTGTGTCCCCAGAGGCCAGAGAGACCCCATTGCCTAAGAATGGTTGGAGAGACAACCCTCCGGGGAGGACTTTTGTTTGGTTGCCTGTACCCAATGCCCCCTGGCAGCACATTGCGATGGACTTTGTCACTGACCTTCCTCCCTCAGTGGGATGCAACACTGTCTGGGTGATGGAGGACCGATTCTCGAAGATGGCACATTTTTTCCCGCTGACCTGCCTACCTTCTTGTCCCCGACTGGCGAGTCTCTTCATTCAGCACATCTTCTTCTTGCATGGCTTGCCCCTTCACACTGTGTCCGATCGGGGGGGTTCAGTTTACCTCGAAATTCTGGAGGGCCCTCTGTAAACCCTTGGATGTGAGATTGGACTTTTCCTCAGCCTATCACCCCCAGTCCAATGGGCAAGTCGAGAGGATCAACCAGGTCATGGAAAATTATCTCTTTACTTCATCTTACAGAATGATAACTGGGTACAGATTCTTCCATGGGCCGAGTTCTCATACGACAACCACACAAGCGAGTCCACCACTTCCACTCCATTTTACATTGTTCCATACACAAGAAACAACAATCAGAGCAGTTGAGGCCAATTTATATATAATTTTTTTTTAACTTTTATTAAACATATATCACAAACAATATTAAAATGCAGCAAGATAAGACTCTAGTAAGAATGGCGGAACTAGTAATAAGTATTGTTGCTGATATATTTACATGGGATAACAAATTAGTATACAGTTACTTATATCAGAGTAGTATATACCACCCCTCACAAGGGGAAATTTTCAAGCCTAGTGAGTATGTTATAAGTATATTGAGTATATGTAAGCAAAGAAGGATAGAATAAAGTGACAGTGCTTTATAAAGTAATCTGTATGGCAACAGCCTTACCCATGGTCAGCAAAATGGATGATAATGTCCGCTCCTCCACATGAACCCCGACGCACGTTTCGCCACGAATGCTTCCTCAGGGGGATGCAGGCCATCAAGTCTACTCACATCCTGACGCCTGCAGCCATGGATCTGTGAGCGTTGGTCCCCATCTCCTTCCTAGGAGACGCCAGCGCTCACTTCAGCTCCGGTCCGCTGTGTCCCGTAGGGTGTGCGCGCACGCTCGTGCCCGCTCCTAAAGGGCCAGCGCGCGCACATGAAGACAATCATCATCAACTCACATGATTTCCTGGACTATAGGAACGCCCCAGCCCTTCTGATCCTTGCCTGAGCGTTGTTAGTATATCCCAAGTCTGTCTTGCAAATGGTCCCTTAGTGTTTTCCGTTCCAGTTGTTACCCATGCCCTGTTACCTGTTCCTGTATCCCATGCTGTGTTCTTGTGGGATTCACCACGTCTTGTGCAACCTACTGCACCTGCTGTCATCCGCCACGTCTGGCGTTACCTGCTGCACCCACCTCTATCCGTGCCAGAGCTGCAGCCACTATCTGGGCTATCCAGGTACCCTTGTGTGGGACTTTGTATTGCTGGGGTTCCCTATTGTTTGGCCATCTGCTTCCCTGCTATGGCGGTGCAGCCTAGTGGGTCCACATACCCACATACCGTGACACTCAGAGGGGGAAACCACTAAAAGACTATCAGCCCCCACTCACAGTAAAATGACCATCAGCCCCCCACTCACAGTAAAATAACCATCAGCCAGCCACTCTCACTAAAATGACCATCAGCCAGCCACTCACAGATTCATCCTGTAGAAAGTTCCAAACAGCCCCCTTGTAGGTAGTGCCACACAGCCCCCTGTAGATAGTGCCACACAGCCCCTTTTAGGTAGTGCCATACAGGCCCTTTTAGGTAGTGCCAAACAGCTCCTTGTAGGTATTGCCACGCAGCCCTCTTGTATATAGTGCCACACAGCCCCCTTGTAGGTAGTGCCACACTGCCCCCTTGTAGGTAGTGCCACACAGCCTTCTGTAGGTAGTGCCACACAGCCTCCTATAGGTAGTGCCACACAGCCTCCTGTAGGTAGTGCCAGAAAGCCCCCTTGTAGGTATTGCCACACAGCAACCTGCAAGTAGTGCCACACAGCCCCCTTGTAGGTAGTGCCACACTGCCCCCTTGTAGGTAGTGCCACACAGCCTTCTGTAGGTAGTGCCACACAGCCTCCTATATGTAGTGCCACACAGCCTCCTGTAGGTAGTGCCAGACAGCCCCCTTGTAGGTATTGCCACACAGCAACCTGCAGGTAGTGCCACACAGCCCCCTTGTAGGTAGTGCCACACAGCCCCTTGTAGGTAGTGCCACACAGCCCCCTGGTAGGTAGTGCCACACAGCCCCCTTGTAGGTAGTGCCACACAGCCCCCTTGTAGGTAGTGCCACACAGCCCATAGCCTCCTTGTAGATAGCATCCCCCATTCCTGTAGATAGCGCCACTGTAGCTCCCTGAAGGAGTTGAATCCCCCTGTGGCTGGGGATTCCACTCCTGGATGGAGCGCTTGATGTATGGACATCAGGGGCAACTCCTGAAGCAGAATCCCCGTCCACAGCGTTGCAGAAACTGTGAACGGAGATTCCACTCCGGGAGAAGCCCCTGTCATCTGTGTCCATTTATGGACTGTGATATCAAGGGCTTCCCCTGGAGTGGAATCCCCGGTTACAGCGTCGGTGAATCCACTCCAGGAGAAGCCCCTGACCTCTCTGTCCATTTATGGACAGTGACGTCAAAGGCTTCTGCTGGAGTGGAATCCCCGTTCACAGAGTCGGAAACGCTCTGGTTGGGAATCCCGTTTCAGGAGTTGACCCTGATGTCACTGTCCATATATGGACAGAGACATCAAGCGCTCCGTCCAGGGGATTCCGCTCCTTCACGGAGCTACAGTGGCGCTAGTAGATAGCAGAGCAGGGAGATACCTCCCTGCTCTGCTATAGTAGTGTCACTACCACTGTAGCAGCCACAGCGGTTGCTAGCGGTGCCACCGGCAATGGGGGGGACCATCCTGATGGGCGAAATGGGTGCACTCATGTCGGGTGTCACTGTTAGCAGCTGCTATGGCTGCTACAGCAGTAGTGACGCCACTGAGTCACCGGGACTGGGCGCTTCTGAAACAAGCATGGGAAAGGAGCCAGCGCAGTGCCCCCTTCCACCTGTTGGAGTGATGTGCCCTGTGCAATAGTCACACACCCCTAGGGCCGGCCCTGGTTGTGGGTGGCACAATCTACTATCTACTATCTACAGTGAGCCGACATGAGAGTGCAGTGCTGCTCACACTGAAGCAGCACTGCACTCATTAAACCCGTTCCAGGCTGTGAATGTTTATATACGTGCTAACTGCACGGGGCATCGGCAGTTAAAACGTATATAGCCGTATGGCTGTCGTGAAGGGATTAAACATCCTTTTATTTTTCGAGAACGTTACAAGGCTTGTAAGAAGTTTAGCAGAAATTTCAAGAACATTTCAAAAGCCTATTTTTTTTAGTGACCAGTTCAGTTCTGAAGTGGCTTTGAGGTGCCCATACATTAGAAACCCCCATACACCACCCAATTTTAAAAACTGAACCCCTCAAAATATTCAAAACAGTATTTATAAAATTTCTAAACTCCTTAGGCGTTTCAAAGGGATTGAAGAAAAGTGGAGGTGAAATTTACAAATTACATTTTTTCTGCGGAATTTCCATTTTAATAAAAAATGTTATGCAACACAGAAGGTTTTACCAGAGAAATATAAATATTTATTGCCCAGATTCTACAGTTTTTAGAAATATCCCACATGTGGCTCTAGTGTGGTAATGGACTGAAACACAGGCCTTAGATGCAAAGGAGCACCATCTCATTATCTCTTTATTAGATAATATTTTAGGCACCATGTCAGGTTCGAAGAGGTCTTGTGGTGCCAAAACAAATGAAACACTTCAAAAAAGACCCCAATTTGGAAATTACACCCACAAGGAATCCATCTAGGGGTGTAGTGAGCATTTTGACCCCACAGGTGTTTCATATATTTTATTACAATTTGGCCATAAAAAAGAAACATTTAATTTTTTCCAACAAGATGTCGTTTTAGCTAAAAAAAAACAATTTAGAATTTTCCACGAGGAATAAAGGAGAAAAAGCCCTTTAACATTTTTAAAACAATTTCTTCAGAGTACGAAAATACCCCATATGTGGTCATAAACTGCATACGGTAGGGCTCAGAAGGGAAGGAGCACCATTTTGCTTCTGTAGCGCAGATTTTACTTTATTGGTTTCCCTGCACCGTGACACTTTTGCAAAGCCCCTAAGGTATCAGTACAGTGGAAACTCCTCAAAAGTGACTGCATTATGGAAAATACATCCCTTAACCCCTATCCGCACCAGGACGTAACTGTCCGTCGTCGCGGGAGGTTACTTCCCGCACGAGGACGTACAGTTACTGAGTTTTTCCCGGTGCACACTGTCGGCAACAGTGTGCACCGGGAACCGGGAGGTCAGCTGTCGCCGACAGCTGACACTCCCCTCTTGCCGGCCAGCGGTCCTTTGCCGCTGATTTCGGTGAATTAACGCCTTAAATTCGGCGATCGGTTGCAATCGCCGAATTTTAGGGGTTTCTAGCATATCTGCAGACCCCGGTCCAAAATCGCGGGGTCTGCCGATAGTTAGTATGGCAAACGGAAGCCAAACAATGGCTTCCGGGTCTGCCATGGACGGAAGCCCATCAGGACCAACCTTCGGCTGGTCCTGATAGGCTTCCTGTCAGAGTGACAGGAAGTCACTGTGTCGTTCCCGATGGCACACTGTCGGCGACAAGTTGTGCATCGGGAACTTGGAGATCAGCTGTCCCCGACAGCTGACACTCCAGTGTTGCCGATCAGCGGCTCATCGCCGCTGATTTCGGCAATTAACCCGTTACATGCGGGGCTCGATTGCGATCTCCGCATGTAGCGGGTTTGTAGCGCATCAGCAGCCCCCATGCAATCGTGGGGGCTTCTGATGCTTGTGATGGCACCCGGGGGCCAGACAATGGCCCCCAAGTCTGCCATGTATGTCAGCCTATGAGGATCAGCCTCTGCTGATCCTCGTAGACCAACTGTCAGAGTAACTGTGACGTCACACTGACAGTTGGAATACGTTACACTACCTAGGCAGTGTAATGTATTCTAGCAGCGATCAGAGACGCAGGTCCAAAAAAGAAAGTGTAAAAAGTAGAAAAAAAGTTAATAAACAAAAATATAAAGTGTAAAAAGTAAAAAAAAGTTAATAAAAATGTTTTATAAAAGTGTAAAAATAAAAGGTTTTGTTTTCCTATAATAAGTCATTTATTATAGGGAGAAAATTAAAACGTTAAAAAAAAGTACACATATTTGGCATCACCGTGTTCGTAACGAGCCAAACTATGAAATTATAATGTTCATTTTTCCGCACGGTGAACGCCGCAAACAAAATAAACGGAAAACTGTCAGCATCGCTATTTTTTGGTCACCACCTCTCCCAAGATATAGAATAAAAAGTGATCAAAAAGTCGCATTTACCCCAAAATGGTACCAATAAAAATTACAACCCGTCCCGCAAAAAACAAGACCTCCCACAGCTTTTTTGATGAAAAAATAAAAAAGTTACGGCTCAGAATAGCGTGTCTCAGAAAATAAATTATTTTATAGAAACGTAATTTTATTGTGCAAACGCTGCAAAACGTAAAAAAAACTATACACATATGGTATCGGTGTAATCGTACCGACCGGCATAATAAATTAAAACGTAATTTATTGCGCACGGTAAACGCTGTAATAAATAGAGAATTTAAAGCGCCAAAATCGCTGTTTTTTGGTCACCTTAGCTCTAAAAAAGATCCTGAGGGGCCAAAATGCTCACTATACCCCTATAAAAATTCCTTGAGGGGTGTAGATTCCAAAATAGGGTCACTTTTGGGGGGTTTCCACTGTTTTGGTCCCTCCGGGGCGTTGCAAACCCGACATGGCACTGAAAACCAATCCAGCAAAATCTGCGCTCCAAAATCCAAAAGGCGCTCCTTCCCTCCTGAGCCCTGCTGTGGGTCCAAACATCAGTTTACGACCACATATGGGGTATTGCCGTAATCAGGAGAAATTGCTTTACAAATGTTGGGCGGCTTTTTCTCCTGTATTCCTTGAAAAATGAAAAAATTCTATGTTTCCACAGAAAAATTGGTGATTTTCATCTTCACAGACTAATTCCACTAAATTTTGCAAAAAAACTGTGGGGTCAAAATGCTAACTATACCCCTAGAAAAATGCCTTGAGGGGTGTAATTTCCAAAATGGGGTCACTTTTTGGGGGTTTCGACTGTTTAGGTACCACAAGACCTCCTCAAACCTGACATGGTGCCTAAAATATATTCCTAAAAAAAGTAGGCCCCAAAATCCACTAGGTGCTCCTTTGCTTCTGCGGCCTGTGTTTCAGTCCATTAGGACACTAGGGCCACATGTTGGATATTTCTAAAATCTGCAGAATCTGGGCAATAAATATTGAGTTGCGTTTCTCTGGTAAAACCTTCTGTGTTACAGATTTTTTTTTTATTACAAATGAATTTCGGCAAAAAAAATTTAATTTGTAAATTTCACCTCTACTTTGCCTTAATTCCTGTGAAACGCCTAAAGGGTTAAAATACTTTCTGAATGTGGTTTTGAATACCTTGAGGGGTGCAGTTTTCAAAATGGGGTGATTTATGGGGACTTTCTAATATATAAGGCCCTCAAAGCCACTTCAGAACTGAACTGGTCCGTGAAAAAATGGCCTATTGAAATTTTATTGAAAATATGAGAAATTGCTGCTAAAATTCTAAGCCTCGTAACGTCCTAGAAAAATAAAAGTACGTGAAAAAAAAATTATGCAAACATAAAGTAGACATATGGGGGATGTTAACTAGTAACTATTTTGTGTGGTATTACTATCTGTTTTACAAGCAAATGCATTTAAATTTAGAAAAATGCAAATTTTTGCAAATTTTTGCTAAAATTTGAAGTTTTTCACAAATAAATATTGAATTTATCGACCAAATTTTTTCACTAACATAAAATACAATATGTCACGAGAAAATATTCTCAGAATCGCTTGGATAGGTAAAAGCATTCCGGAGTTATTACCACATAAAGTGACACATGTCAGATTTGAAAAAATCATCTGTGTCCACAAGGCCAAAACAGGCTGTGTCCTAAAGGGGTTAAGGAATTTATCTAGGGGTATAGTTATCATTTTCACCCCACAGGTTTTTACTGAATTTAAGGCTGGATTTACACGAGCGTGTGCGTTTTGCGCGTGCAAAAAACGCTGCGTTTTGCGAGCGCAAAAGGCACTTAACAGCTCCATGTGTCATCACCATATGATGCGTGGCTGCGTGATTTTCGCGCAGCCGCCATCATTATGACACTTTGTTTGTATGTTTGTAAACAGAAAAGCACGTGGTGCCTTTCTGTTTTCAATCATAGTTTTGACTGCTGTTGCGCGAATCACGCGCGTCACACGGAAGTGCTTCCGTGTGTTGCGCGTGATTTTCACACACCCATTGACTTCTATTGGTGCGTGATGCGCGAACAATGCACGAATATACATGCGCTGCGTAAAAATCACGGACTGTCTGAATGGCCCCATAGACTAACATATGTTCGTGTAAATAAGCCCTAATAGAATGGTGCCGTGAAAATTAGAAATTAAATTTTATTCCAATAGGATGTAGTTTAAGCTGACAATTTTTCATTTTCAAAAGAGATAAAGGAAAAAAATCACTCCAACATTTGTAAAGAAATTTCCCCATTGAGTACAACAATACCCAATACAGTATGTGGTCATAAACTGTTGTTTGGGCACACGGTAGGGTTCAGAAGAGAAGGAGCATCATTTGGCTTTTGGAGTGTAGATTTTGCTGGATAGGTTTCTGGGGCCACGTCACATTTGCAAAGCCCCTGTAGGACCAAAACAGTGGAGATCTCCAGAAATGTCCTCATTTTGGAAACTACATGACTCAAAGTATTCACCTAGGGGTGTAGTCAGGGCCAGCTTTAGGATAGATGGTGCACTGTGTTTTGTCCTCTAATTGTGCCCACACAGTATTATGCCCCCTAAGTGCCACACACAGTATATTGCCCCCTGTAGTGCTCCTACAGAGTATAATGTCTGCTTAGTGGCCTCCACACAGTATAATGCCCCCTCCCCTGGCTGCCACACACAGCCCCACCCTTGTAGATAGTGCCCTCCTGTATATTGTGCCATTCAGCCTTCCCGTGGACAGTGCCATAATTCCCCACCTCCTCCTTGTAGACAGTGCCATACAGCCCCCCACCTCTCCCTTGTAAACAGTGCCATAAAGCCCCCCACCTCCCCCATGAAGACAGTGCCATACAGCCCTCCACCTCCCCCTTGTAGACAGTGTCCTCCAAGCCAAAAAAATTGTATTCACCTAGGCCCCATTCCCACGACGAACTGAGCTGCTCCACAATGCCAAAGACGGGATCCTTGCATAGGCCTGCGTGATCCTGTAGCCTAGTGCAGAGTTTTCTAACCTTTTCAGACTCGAAGCACCCCTGGAAAAAAACATGATCTCTGCTTGCTGTCATTGTATGAGATCATTTATTGTATACTTCCAGAGAATAAAAATCCTCCCTGGTCATGTGATATTCACGCGGTATACGCCTCGTTACAAGAGAAGGCCATGATAACTGTACAGTGCCCGTAATGAGCAGTACAATTGTGTGTCCATCACATACCCACATGTAACATACCCATTAATTGGAATGTGCTCAATTATTGCCCACACCATTCAGTGGGCATCTTAAGCAATGCAATGTTTGCAGAATATGTGAGAATTGGTCAACTTCAAGCCCAGGTTCTGGATATAAATTGGTAACTGGCTCCTCTATGGCCCATTGACTAAAGGGGCTTGCTATTCACTAAATCACTCACAGAGGCAGATCTTGGTTCGAGTGAAAGCATGAAAGACTATGACATTTAAACAGCAAGCTGGGTATTAAAAGACTTATTTTTGACTGTATTTAGAGAGGAAATAGTATATCAGGTGAGGTGCTCGGATAAACTTATGCAGTTGCCTGCACCTGTGCTTCTTGTACAAGGGCCCTTTCCTGTTGGTGTCTACTTCCGGGTAAGTGTAAGTGATATAAGAATTTTTCAGTTTGGTAGGGAGCTGTGACATCACAAATGTCTTTCTATCAGGTAAGCTGCTGTGACATCACTAATATGTTTATATCAGGTATGCAGCTGTGACATCACACGTTGGTTTCATTCAGATGAGGTATGATGACATCACAACTGTTTCTATCTCTGGCAGGCGCTGCATAAATATTGCCACATACCCTATAAACCACAGTATGCAACACAAAACACAAACGGGTATGTATGTAAGGCAAGAAATGCCATAGAGTCACTATGTATACCACAAAAATATATTTTATTCAAAGTAAATACACCTCATAAAAGATTAAAAACACTTAAAAGAGCATAAACATGCTCTACAAAATCTTGGGGGGGGGAGGGTTGCCACCCTGATAAGTGACCAACAAGCAAATACCCCCACACTTCCACCAAATCCCCTAAACATGCATATCTAATATTCAGGCATGAATCTGAAGAAAATATTGCATCAAACCATCTGTTGAAAACAGCTTAATTACGTGATAGCCAGAGAGGGGAAGAGGGGACTTAATGCCCCACGCGTATCGCCACAAATGTGGCTTCCTCAGGTGTTATTTCTGTAGTGAAGTGTATCTTTACTATATATAGTCATAGAATCAATCATAGTTATTGTAAAAAGTCTGTGCACAGTTAGGCACACTTAACTAATTCTCTCCCCCATGGGCACCATGCTGCCACAAGCAGCGGCGTCTGCTTGTATGCGGTGCGCATGCGCCGGGGCCGACACCACGATCACGTGATGTGGCTCCCCGCACATGCGCAGCACCACTCTGTGTTTCCATCAGGTAACTGCTGTAACATCCCAACTGTTTCAGTCAGGTAAGCTATTGTGACATCACAAGTGGCATTAAGTTAGGTAAGCTGCTGTGACATCACAAGTGTATTTTAGTCAGCTACTATTATATCATAACTATTTCAGTAAGGTAATCTCAAAATAATAGTGCTCCCTACTGTCTGTTACATCACATTGACAAAGCTATGTTTATACCCATCCATGGCTCACAATTACTGGTGGATTGGCACAGCAGAGGGGGATTTCTGGAGAGCCATGAATGAGGTAGTCTATGGCTAGCACCCACCCTACTGTCTTAAAATTAGCATTTGGAAACAAAAAAAAAACAATTTACTGTTCTTGCATATGGTCTATCTGTTGTTAATGTCCACTCCTGGAGTCAACTATTGGTCCGACAGTCAGAAGTAGCTTCCTCTATGATACATTGCTTTTTTGCGCTGTGTTACGTTATTACAATGCCACCTGCTCAGAGACAACAAAATGTGTTGCTTTTCTTAGAAGAAATTTCAGATTAATAGGATTCTTAGCTATAAAATGGCAGGCTTATAAAGTAAGGAAACTGGATAAAGTGGTGCTAGAAAGTTTCTGTGACCTTGAGAGAGTTCAGAATTTTGGTTAAAAAATATAAAGCTAAGTCTTTACTACCAAATTCTAGACTTCATTCTAAATATTTGTGAACGCATGCTATGTCTTGATCGAAGGAGTTTTCTATGGCCTCCATAACAGAGTCATTGATGCCCATCAAAGTAAACAACTTATTTTACCGCTCTGACGGTCGTATTGAAGGCAGTCCAAAAAAGTCTAAAAAGCAGTATCTTTGGAGGGCATAACTTCTCCCAGCCCATATGCAAAAAGACAACCCCACAGTCCAAACTTGTGCACTATCAGATCTTCTTCACCTTATAACTCTACACACGGATGCAGTGGTGCTTCAATGCAGATTAAACGGTCACCACACTATATCTCCGAAAAGGGAATAAGAGAACAAAATAGTGCAACACCACTTGGACTAGCTCACGCCACGCTTTTATTCTATGGCTAGAGATTTTGGTGTGCCGCATGCTACTGATATAAAAATTTTCTTTCCTGTGTGTATGGAATAAAAGCGTGGCGTGAAGTAGTCCAAGTGGTGTTGCACTAGTTTGTTCCCTTATTCCTTTTTCGGAGATATAGTGTGGTCACAGTTTAATCGGGATCGAAGCACCTCTGTATCCGTGTGTGGAGTTATAAGGTGAAGAAGATGTGACTGTGGAGTTGTCTTTTTGCATACGGGCTGGGAGAAGTTATGCCCTCCGAAGATACTGCTTTTTAGAAGTTTTTGGACTGCCTTCGATATGACCATCAGAGTGGTTAAATAAGTTGTGTGCTTTGTCAGCATTTAAGGTGTTGAGGATTTCACCTATATATTTTTGCCTGCTCCGGTCGTAATTATATATTGAGTTAAGAGCCGGGCATCACCTTCTATATTTGTCTTCATTAGTGGCCATCAGGTTGGTACAGATTATAAAACCATTTCTTAAAACTTTGGTCTTCATCAATCCACCAAAAATCTGTCACTTTAAACTACTACATATAATCTACAAGATGCCCATTCTTATTACATGTAATAGGGTTAGCCAAACAGCAAGTGGATAGAGCGCACAACCTCCAGTTTCAGCAGAGCATTGGCACTCCATGAAGTTTGCCTGGCAACCAGGTCCATTTTAAGTTTTAAATTGGAACAGTTACAGGGAAAAAGCCTAATACAATATCACTGTAATAAAATAAATTCAAATTCTATAAGCAAAAAGAAAAATTTAGAGAGCGGGATGATGCAACTGAATAATTGAATTATATGACCCACAGTTTGAGGCGCACAGTTCTTGTGTGGGCAGAATGTTGCACAATTAGCAGTGTACAATATTAACTTCCATCTCACTGAACTGCTGTTACCAGGTCATTAACCATGTTAGATACCGAACAGGAATTACTTAAGTAAATTCAACTTTGTATTTTTTCTAATGAATGCAAATAGAAAATCACACAACAGCTAACGCACGCTGCTATTTAAAAGCTGTAATTTGGCTTAATAGCATAAAAAGTAACAGCAATTTGAGAGAATCAATTAGTACAAGATTAAAGAGTTGCCTAAAATATTTACAATACAAACACTATACCAGAATCTTTTGGTCTTCAAGGATGGGGATGGGTAATCAGCTATAATTAGACAAAGCCAAGTTTTATTATCTGAAAATACTCAACATAACAGTAAAGTTTACATTACTACATACAGAAGACTTCTTTGCTTGTGTAGCAGTGGAATATTTAGGATATGTTCACACCATGTTTGTAAAGTATGTCTAGCCTATAGACCAGGAAATGCTCCTGACGTAAATGCCCGAATGTATCCTATAATTTTTTTTACAATGGGAATCAATGGGCAATATGTGCAAATTTATACCATTCAATTGCATAAGTTGAGGCTATATGTTTGGCTTATACGTCAAATGTCTACGCCAAACATAATGTACAACCTGATGACCAAATTATGATGCAAATTCCGGTATACTGGTATAAAATATCTTAAAAGTGAAGTTATGGTATGAAGCAATTTGTTAATATTGTAGAATTACCCCTTAACCCCTTGACCCACCAGGACATGCCCGTACGTCCTGTTGCAGGGGTTGAAGTATGGAGCGGGCTCACGTGCTAAGCCCACTCCATATACTGCGGGTGTCAGCTGTGTATTAAACGCATTAACGACCAGGAACAGAGATCGCGCTGATACTGGGCGTTTAACCCCGTAGATGCCGTGGTCAATAGCGACCGCTGCATCTAAGCCGTTAGATGGCTTAAATCGCCCCCCCCCCAGCAACGCAATAGCGGGGTGACGAGAATTTCCCCCAGGTCTGCCTTCGCTCTGCTCCTGTTAAGCCTGTAGAAATGACAATACACTGCAATATATTAGTGTATCTGACGATCGTTGGTTCAAATCCCCTAGGTCTAATAATAAACGCTTAAGGCTGTTAGATAAAGTATTCAGTGGCGTTTAAAAAATGAAAAAATATTAAAACGTTAAAAAAATATTTCCTCTAAATTAATGTAAGAAATACAAAAAAATAAACAAAATTGGTATCGCGGTGTCCGTAAAAATATTTAACTATTACAAAATAACATTATTTAACTCGGTGAACGTCATAAAAAAAATGGTAAAACGCCAGAATTGCTGTTTTATGTTTACCTTAGTGATCAAAAAGTCGTATCGTACCAATAAAAACGAGAGCTTCTCCCGCAAAAAAAGAGGCCCTCAGACCGCTCAATCAACCAAAAAATAGTAAAGTTAGGGCTTTCAGAATGTGGCAACACAAAATTTTGAAATGAATAAATAGTTTTCTTTTAAAAAAAAGTAATCACCGTAATCATATCGACAAGCAGAATAAAGTTAAGTTATCGTTTTTACCACACGGTGAGAGAAGTAAAAACAAAACCCCCCACAAAATGGAAGTATCACAGTTTTTTCCAATTCCACCCCACAAAGAATGGACAGTCTCTTTTAGGCTGGATTCACAATGAGGGTATGTGCACACGATAAGTGTCTTTTACGTCTGAAAAGACAGACTGTTTTCAGGAGAAAACAGCTGCCTCGTTTCAGACGTAAAAGCTCCTCCTCGCATTATGCGAGGCGTCTGACGCTCGTAAATCTTGAGCTGCTCTTCATTGACATCAATGAAGAATGGCTCAAATTACGTTGCAAAGAAGTGTCCTGCACTTCTTTGCCGAGGCAGTCAATTTACGCGTCGTCTTTTGACAGCTGTCAAACGACGACGCGTAAATTACAGGTTGTCTGCACAGTACGTCGGCAAACCCATTCAAATGAATGGGCAGATGTTTGCCGACGTATTGTAGCCGTAATTTCAGACGTAAAACGAGGCATAAAACGCCTCGTTTACGTCTGAAAATAGGTAGTGTGAACCCAGCCTTACAGTTTTTGATCGTCTTTTGAGCCAAACACAGGAGTGGACACAAAACAGAGAAGATGTGTAAGCATTTCCTTTTTTCACTTCCTTCCTTTTGAATCCACTCCTGGCTTTGAGTACAAAAACTGCATGTGTGAACCCAGCCTAAAAAATTATGTTCTGGACATTTCATGCTTTGTGCTAAGGACTGAAGGCTATCTTCTGTTTAATGCAGAGTCCTGCTGCTCTATCACTCTGTCCGAGTGAATGACATCACCTGATCTCTACATAGTAGCACTTGTTGCTAGACAACTCTACAAGGTTATTTGGGTGCCTCCTAGAAAATACAGTGCGAACAAGCATTATTCATTAAGGAATCTGAAGAACGCTCTAATTAATAATTACATTGGAAAACGCTGATTTACTCCAGAGTTCAACTTTAAGATGGCCATAGACATTAGATTAGGTAGATCTTGGTTTTGTTGATAATCTACTTTATGTGGGGGCAGTCAGACTTACTGTAATGTCTATGGGCACGGCCCATCGTCGTGACTTACCCCTCGACGGCCGCGATCATGGGCATGTGAGTTCCCTGCAGCGTCATCCCCCTGTGAGGCGCTGGCACTCACTTCCTGGTATCGAGACTGTCTCCGGAGGGCGTGCGCGCCCGGGCGTGCATAGTTTTGAAGGGCCAGTGCGCGCATAATTGCAGGAAGTATGCAATCAAGCCCAGTATGCTACTGGACTATAAAAAGGGCTCTGCCCTCTTGTTCTTTGCCTGAGCGTTGTTCATTACCCAAAGTTTGTCTTGCAAATGGTCTCCTAGTGTCTTCCAGTTCCCAAGTGTTCCCTGTTCCTGTATCCTGTATCACGTGCTGTCGTGGTCAAGTGCCGTGCTGAAGCTGTTGTCGTGTTGTGCTGTATTCCACACCTGTTCTGCTATGCCACGCCTGACGTCTACCTGCTGCCTGGTGCCAGCCGAGCCTGCCTTGCTACTGTCCGAGTTGCCACAGGTACCCTTTCTGGATTATAGACTCTGTAATATACCTGTTTGGCCAGCTAGCATCCCGCTACGCGGTATGGCCCAGTGGGTCCACACCCCGCATCTTGACACTTAGGGCGGATTTACACGAACGTGTAATATGTCCGTGCAACGCTCGTGATTTTCACGTGCGTCGCACGGACCTATGCTAGTCTATGGGGCCGTGCAGACAGTCCGTGATTTTCACGCAGCATGTGTCCGCTGCGTGAAATGCACGACATGTCCTATATTTGTGCGCTGTTCGCGCATCAAGCACCCATTGAAGTCAATGGGTGCGTGAAAATCACGTGCACCACATGGAAGCACTTCCGTGGGACGCACGTGATCCGTGCAACGCACGTGATCCGTGCAACAGCAGTAAGAAGTATGATTGAAAACAGAAAAGCACCACGTGCTTTTCTGTTTACAAACATACAGATTGTCATAATGATGGCGGCTGCGCGAAAATCACGTAGCCGCGCATCATATGGTGATGACACACGGAGCTGTTAAGTGCCATTTGCATGCGCAAAATGCCGCGTTTTTTGCGCACGAAAAACGACGCGTTTTTTGCACACGCAAAACGCATACGCTCGTGTAAATCCTCCCTTACTTGGATGTTTCCTCTTGGTGTAAACATAGTCTAGATTTTTTGTTTCCAATTATCCTGTCTTTTTCCCCTAGCGCCAGCGGTGCCTTGAAGCCATTCACATTCCTGCCTTCATAAGAATAGATGCAAATACATATATTTCATCAGACATGCAACCCCACGTGTATGTTCAGCTTTATACTCATTAACATTATAATAATAAAATGCATGCCCCTTACAAACAGTCAAGCATTTCACTATTGATATCATTTGGAATTGTTTCATTAGGTTTAATGCTTTTTAACATTTTTATAACATTTCTAATCCAGTTTACATAGTAACCTCACTGATATAAAAAGTCACTTTAGGTAACAATACAATATATATGCTTAGATTTATGCATACAACGGTTAGGAATTGATATTACTTAAGAACTACTTTAAAGTTTTGTATCAAAAAGAAGATTAAAGAGGGCTTTCCTTTTTACAATTCATTTCTGTTTGAAGGGAGAGCCCCAAAAATAGTTGTTTATAGGTTGTCCCTCTCCTGGGACCCCCAAATAATCTGCAGGGGAACCGAGCAGCAAATTCCCTGCAGCTTTACAAGAGGCAAAATGAAGCACTGCAAAGTTCAAACTAAAGTCAATGGGCCATCGGTTTAATGCACATAAACTATATGGCCAAAAGTATGTGGACACCCCTTCTTATTATTGAGTTTAGGTTTCAGTGACATGCATTGCCTAAAATGAGGCACGAAGTCGTGCAATCTCCACAGCCAAACATTGGTAGTAGTATGGGTCCCGCTGAAGAGCTTTGTGACTTTAAATATGGCACTGCCATAGAATGTCACCTTTGCCACTTGTCAGTTTGTGAAACTTCTGGTCTGCTAAATCTGCCCCGGTCAACTGTAAGTACTATTAATGTGAAGTGGAAATATCTAGGAATTAACAAGAGCTCACTCATGAAGTGGTAGACCACGTAAATTCACAGAGCAAGACCACTGAGTGCTGTAGTTTGTAATAGGTAAAATCGCCTATCCTACAGAGTACCAAACCGCCTCCGGCATTGACATCAGAACAAGAACTATGTGTCATTGTTTTTCCATTGTTAAGCATCTGCACACATACCTAATATCCCCATGTACAGTACAATGCCAATGGTCAGATGGAGTGGTGTAAAGCTAATTTTAAAAAATAGAATCATGTAGATGCACGGCGGGAAATGCTGTGCCTTGCCGCATTTCGCCGTACATGCACGTGATTCAGTTAAACTGATCCCGCACGAAGTCGTGCAGATGCAGTTTAACAAAAACTGCTGACAGCCCCTGGCAACAAGTGTCCCTTGCAGGCCAGGGACAAATCAGCTGTTGTCCCGGTCGGCGATCGTTGTAATTGGTCCGTTTCTACAGTGGACCAATCACAATGAGCACTGTCAGAGGAGGCTGTCTCTCCAGCTCCGATCCACTCATTTGTGAGAGAGAAGAGGTCGGAGCTGGTTGTTAGAGATTAGGCAGTGACACAAAGAGAAAGAAAAGTTAATAAAATTACGAAAATTAACCCCATCGTCACCACATAACAAGTGCAAGGTCAAATACACGAGTATTGTGTCAAGTTCAAGTTCGAACAACGAGACGGTGGTTTAAGTTCGCGCCCGAGCTTGGAGGAGAGCAATCAGATCCTGTTCAATAGGTTCAAGTTCACATATACTACTATTGTGTATAGGTTCAAGTTCATCTACAAGCGAAAAAACTTTGTTGCTCTGTGCTTTGTCAAGTTCATCGTTGGTATACAAAGTGTCAGGCAGAATCTGACAAGTTCAAGTCCAAATAGACACAATCGTTCTGTGTCAGAAAGACACAATTGTTCTGTACTTTGTCAAGTTCATCAGCAGTATACAAAGTGTCAGGCAGAACCTGACAAGTTCAGTATATACAGTGGTTCATGTTCAAGTTTAAAAAAATTGTTTACGTTACAAATTTAGCCTTACAGTTAAATTAGAAAAATGTCTGAACGCATGTATAGCGCTGAGGAAGCATTTGATATCCTAAATTGTGGAGAAGTGCAGAAGTGCATTTTCTGCTGTCATCTTCATCTACTTCATCTTCATCTGATTCATTAAGTGATTAAGTGCCCCGTAGACGCACTAGGATCTGCGGTCAATCATTTCCCTCAAGTGACTCTGATTGGACCTCAGCTAGTAATTTTATACCCCAAATGCCAGACTTTACGGCCACTGCGGGAACTCGTGTGAACACTGCAGGGTTCAAGGGAGTAGATTTCTTTCATCTTTTTTTGACAGAAGAGTTAATATAGATGATAGTGGAGCAAACCAACTCATATTACGCAAGGCACCGTCAGTGGACTCCTACCAACTCAGTGGAGATGAAAAAATGTTGGAGTCTAGTCCTAAATATGGGAATAATAAAAAAGCCCTCAATAAGGTCATATTGGAGTAATGACCTTTTATACCACACTCCAATGTACCGCAAACCCAGGGCTCGATATGAAGTGTTACTAAAATTTCTGCATTATAACAACAATGAACATTGCCTACTCCCTACTGACTCTGCATATGATCGCTTATTTAAAATTCGGCCCATTATAGACCACTATAATCTTAAACTTTCCCAGATATACACCCCCGACAAACATGTAACCATAGATGAATCACTAGTACATTTCAAGGGCAGATTACATTTTTATCAATACCTACCAAATAAACGGGCCAGGTATGGCGTTAAGCTGTACAAAGAGCACATCTAGCTACACCCATAAGTTCAGAGCCTACAAAGGGAAAGACTCCAAAATAGTGCCCCCAGACTGCCCCCCTATCTTGAAAATAACTGGCAAAATTGTATGGGATCTGCTTTACCCCCTAGATCAAGAGTACAATTTGTATCTAGACAATTTTTATACAAGCGTCCCGCTATTGAAATGCCTGTTTTCCAGAGGTTGCCTATGGACCTATCAGGCGAAATCAAAGAGATTTGCCTAAAAGTTTCATAGGGCAAAGGATGCAAGCGGGGGAAAGTAGGGGAGTGTGCACTGACAACATGATGCTTGTCAAGTACAAGGACAAGCGTGAGGTCCTTGTACTGACCACTATACATTCTGACAGATCCAGCCCCGTCCCAGTCCATGGAAACAGAGCCGGTCCCCAAACCTGTGTGTATCCAGGACTATAATAAGTTTATGGGAGGGGTGGATTTGTCAGACCAGGTGCTGCAGCCATACAGCGCCCTTCGCAAGACTCGGGCGTGGTATAAAAAACTGTCACTGCACCTGACCCAAATAGCCATTTATAAGTGTAGGAAACAGGGTGAAATTTCTGCAATTTCAGGAAAAAATAATAAAGGCTTTTATATTTGGGGAACAGGAAGGAGTGGGGAGCAGGGCCTCAGGAAGCGAGGGCAGAATAATTCCAGGGCAGCATTTCCCTGGAGTAGTTCCCCCGTCAGAGACAAGGAGGAGGCCATAAAAAAGGTGTCGGGTATGCTCCAAGAATGGAATTAGGCGGGACACTACACACCATTGTGAGATCTGCCCCTCAAAAGCCCGGTCTTTGCATACAAAACTGTTTTGAAATTTACCACACTTCAGTTGACTTCAACTAACCTGCCCTCCCTTCTGTCATTTTTTCAAATACCCCCTGGAATAGCTTTTTTTTTTAATTCTTTTTATTACCAATGGAGAAGTAGAAAATTACTTTATTTAATAATTTAGTTCCCATTTTTACTTATTACCATATTCCCAGCATTTCAATTGGCAATCTAGTAAAACCCCTAAACAAAACTAAAAATTCTCATTACAACCCTAGATGAATACCGTTCAAACACAAAGCGGATGCTCAAAATAATGAGTAAAAATTAGGCCACAAAATGCCTTGTGCCGCATGTCCTGCCATATAAAGTGGTTATATCAATTCCTATTACTGTTTGGTGAAATCGGCTTAAACAAAAGAGAAACTGGGCAATAAATGTTGGGGTGCGTTTCCTCAGTTTCATGCACTATGTACGAAAAATATGTCCTATAAATGCCGCATTTGTGAAAAAAATATTTTATTTTTTTTACAGCGGTTTTGCGTTAATATCAGCAACAACCTGTGGGCCCAAACAACTCACTATACTCCTAGATTAATATCTTAGGGGTGTCATTTTTAAAATGGGGTCACTTCTGGGCAGAGGCGTAGCTAGGTTCTCCAGCACCCGAGGCAAAGATTCAGTTTGGCGCCCCCCCCCAACCTCTATCACGACATCTCCTTCCCCCTCGCCATGTTTGTTTTCTCTACCAATCAATGATGTGTCATTTCTTTTTCACATTTTTTTAAATGTAACTTGAGCATAAAAACATTAGTAAATTTTACAAGCAATATAGTTCTATACACAACACCAGAACCAAACTCAGTACATATATACAGCACCAGAACCAAGCTCAGTACATAAATACAACACCAGCACGATTACAGCTCAATTTAGTGCAACCCCTGCCGTATAGGTTTGCACTAATTTGTTTCCTGCTCCCAGCATGGCCCAAACAATGGTAAGGATATGCTGGGAGAAGCTGTTTCACACAAAAAAAATCATATCATAATCATACCACACATCATCTCATTATACCACACACTACGTCCCTAAATATAATAGCGCCATACACTGCACCTCTAATTATAATAGCACCATACACTGTCTCCCCCACACACACCGTGCCCCCCTGTAGATAGTGCCTGCCATAGAGCCCCCTGTTGATAGTGCCCCCATAGAGCCCCCTGTAGATAATGCCCCCATATAGCCCACCCCTGTATATAGTCCTCCACATATAGTCCACCTCTGTATATAGTGCTCCACAGATAGCCCACCTCTGTATATAGCCCACCTGTAGATGTAGCCCACCCCTGTATATAGTGCTCCACATATAGTCCACCCCTGTATATAGTGCTCCATAGATAGACCAACCCTGTATATAGCCCCCCTGTAGATATAGCCCACCCTTGTATATAGTGCTCCATAGATAACCCACCCCAGTATATAGCTCCCCCTGTAGATAGAGCCCCCCCCCCGTAGATAAAGCCCCCTGTAGATAAAGCCCCCCCGTAGATAAAGCCCCCTGTAGATAAAGCCACCCCCGTAGATAAAGCCACACACTTTTTTATTATAATAAAATCACAAACTATTTAAACTCACCTTAATCCCGTCCGGCAGCAATGGAGACCTGCTCTCTTCTGCGCAGGTGTCCTGGGGTTGAACGAAGCATCTATGAAAGGTGCTGATTGGCTGGGCAGAATGACTTTTCCTGTCATTCAGCGCCTTTCAACTACGCAAGCGGCGCAAAGTATCGTGTTGCTTCACTTGTAGAAAGGCACTGAATGGCCGGGCACGGAATGTCCTATAGACGCAGATACAATTATAGTGCAGGAGGGGGTGGCGCTGGCGCCCCCCTCTAAGTTGCACCCAGGGCACATGCCCCACCTGCCCCCCCCCCTAGCTACACGCCTGCGTCTGGGGGGGGGGGTCAGATCCTTTTGCCACCTCAAATCCTTTGCAGGCATGGAGTGGGGCCTATAAGTCATTCAAGCTAAAATTATGTCCTGAAAAGCCAAAGGGTGCTCCTTTGCTTTGGGGCCACACTGTGTGGGCATGCAGCAGATTACGGCCTAAGTGGGGGCATTTGTGAACACAGGAGGAACTGGGCAATAAATGTTGGGGTACGTTTCTTCAGTTCCATGTACTATGTAAGAAAAATATGTCCTAGAAATGACGCATTTGTGGAAATAAACAATTTTTTTATTTTTTACACCTACTTTACATTAATTCTTGCATGAAAACGATGAACTCAAAAAACACAATACATTTAACACCTTGGGGGTGTAGTTTTTCAAATGGTGTCATTTTTGTGGGGTTCCTTATGTTCTGGCACCTCTGAACCTCTGCAAACCTTACTTGGTGCATGAAAACAGAGTGTTCTTCAAAATTTAGAACATTTTCAAAATTACCTTTACATTTTTAAGCTTTGTAATACATATAAAAAAAATTGAGATATTAGAGTTTAAAATACTAAATAAATGTTTTTTTCTAAAATTTTCTTCGATTTTTGCATTTTAATAAAAAAATACACATCGTATCGGCCTACTTTTACCACATAAATATAGCACAATATGTCACGAAAAAACAATGTTAGAATCACTTGGATCCACAAAGGCATTACGGAGTTATTTTGAAAAATGTTCACACATCCCAGATTTTAAAAATCTGGCTTGACCCTTAAAGAGGGTCTGTCACCACATTATAAGTGCCCTATCTCCTACATAAGGACATCGGCGCTATAATGTAGGTGACAGTAATGCTTTTTATTTAGAAAAACGATCTATTTGAAACCACTTTATTAGCGATTTTTAGCTTTATGCTAATGAGTTTCTTAATGCCCAAGTGGGCGTGTTTTTACTTTCGACCAAGTGGGTGTTGTACAGAGGAGTGTATGACGCTGATCAATCAGCGTCATGCACTCCTCTCCATTCATTTACACAGCAGCATTGCGTTCTTACTGGAACACGATGTGCAGCCACATACACAGACATTAACGTTAATCAAGTGTCCTGACAATGAATATACATTACTCCAGCCAGGACGTCATGTGTATTCAGAATCCTGATCACTTCTGAATATTTTCTGTGAGATTTCCAGCAAGGGAAACGAAATCTCGTTTACATCGTAATCTCGCGAGATTACGCGTGGCTTGCTGGAATCTCACAGAAAAGATTCAGAAGTGTCAGGATTCTGAATACACATGACATCCAGGCTGGAGGTCATGTATATTCATTATCAGGACACTTGATTAACGTTAATGTGTGTGTGTATGTGGCTGCACATCGTGTTCTAGTAAGAACGCGATGCTGCTGTGTAAATGAATGGGGAAAAGTGTATGACGCTGACTGGTCACTGATTGGTCAGCGTCATACACTCCTCTGTACAATGCCCACTTGGTCGATAATAAAAACACGCCCACTTGGGCATTAAGAAACTCATTAGCATAAAGCTAAAAATCGCTAATAAAGTGGTTTAAAATAGATAATTTTTCTAAATAAAAAGCACTGCTGTCACCTACATTATAGCGACGATGTCCTTATGTAGGAGATAGGCCACTTATAATGTGGTGACAGAGCCTCTTTAAGGCCAAAACAGGCTCAGTCCTTAAAGGAATATTCCCAACTCAGACAATTATAACATATTCCCAGGATATGCCATAAATGTGTGATAGATCCGGGACACAGCTCTGATGACACCATTTTAGAGATAGGTACAGGTGCCAGAGGTGGAACCCGCATCTATCAGACATTTATGGCATATCCTGGGGATGTGTTATAATTGTCTTAGTTGGGAATACCCATATCTTAGAATGGTCTAATAGGGTATTTAAAAATGGGTTCTTTAAAGTAGCACTCCAACAAAAATGTGTTATTCTCTGGCCCATTAGAGAGGCACATTATGTAAATTGTGGTGAAGGTAACAGGAAGTCAGTTTCTCTATTCATTGCTATCTCAGCCTCGATGTGAGTCTTATAGGAATGAATGAATGAATGAATGAATGAATGAATGAAGGAATGAAAGAATGACTGAATGAATGAAAGAATGAATGAATGAATGAATGAATGAATGAATGAATTCTTAAAACAGGAGGCTCCACCAAAGCTAATCTGGTTCAATATTAAATTTTAAAAAAAACTACTGGAGAAGAACATGTACTTTTATAATACAACACATGTATATGTTGTGTTTCTGTAAAACGCCATATGGATGTTTCTCAATTGCACTCAATGCTCCTGACCAGGCCTTTGTTCCTTTCAGATTTTATTTGAAGAACCTAACAGCTTCTTGCTAAATTGTGAATGTAATGCCTGTGACTTACCTGCAATAATGTTGGTCAAATAACTAGTGTGATTTCAAGAACATATTTTCTTTCAGCTAAACTCTGATGCCCTCTAGTGGAGGATATTTAGATTGATGTAGAAAAAGTTGGTACTGCATTTCAAACTACTTGTTTCCAGAGTTTACCAACATATATAGTAAAAATCATATCTATTGTTCTATTCTTTAACCCCTTCGTGACCAGCCTATTTTAGACCTTAATGACTAAGCAATTTTTTAATGTTTTTCCATCGTCTCCTTCAAAGATCTATAACTTTTTTATTTTTGCTTCGACATAGCTGTATATGGTCTTGTTTTTTTGCGGTACAAGTTGTATTTTATATTAGCATCATTTTGGGGTACATATCATTTATTTTGTGGGGGTATAGATAAAAAACAGCAATTTTGCCACTCTTTTTTTGCATCCTAAATTTACACCGTTTACCGTGTGGTATAAACAACACAAGAACTTAACCCCTTTAGGACGCAGCCTGTTATGGCCTTGTGGCACAGCTGATTTTTTCAAATCTGATATGTGTCACTTTATGTGGTAATAACTCCGGAATGCTTTTACCTATCCAAGCGATTCTGAGATTGTTTTCTCGTGACATATTGTACTTTATGATAGTGGAAAAATTTGGTCAATAAATTCAATATTTATTCGTGAAAAACACCAAAATTTAGAGAAAATTTGCAAAAATGTGCATTTTCTAAATTTAAATGTATCTGCTTGTAAAACCGATAGTAATACCACACAAAATAGTTACTAGTTACCATTTCCCATATGTGTACTTTATATTTGCATCATTTTTTGAACATCCTTTTATTTTTCTAGGACGTTACAAGGCTTAGGACTTCAGCAGCAATTTCTCACATTTTCAAGAAAATTTCAGAAGGCGATTTTTACAGGTGCCAGTTCAGTTCTAAAGTGGATTTGAGGGCCTTATATATTAGAATACCCCAATAAATTACCCCATTTGAAAAACTGCACCCCTCAAAGTATTCAAAACAGCATTCAGAAAGTATTTTAACCCTTTAAGCGTTTCACAGGAAATAAAGCAAAGTAGAGGGGAAATTTACAAATTTCTCCTTTTTTTGTCAAAATTCATTTGTAATAAAAAAAATTGTGTAACACAGAAGGTTTTACCAGAGAAATACAACTCAATATTTATTGCCCAGGTCCTGCAGTTTTTAGAAATATCCCACATGTGGCTCTAGTGTGGTAATGGACTGAAACACTGGCCTTAGAAGCAAAGGAGCACCGAGTGGATTTTGGGGCCTGCTTATTTTTAGATTATATTTTAGGCACCAGGTCAGGTTTGAAGAGGTCTTGTGGTGCCAAAACAGTGAAAACTCCCCAAAAGTGACCCCATTATGGAAACTAGACCCCTCAAAGAATTTATCTAGGGGTATAGTTAGCACTTTGACCCCACAGGTATTTTGCTATATTTATTGGAGTTAGTCTGTGAAAATGAAAATCTACTTTTTTTCTGAAATAACATAGACATTTTTAATATTTACAAGGAATAAAGAAGAAAATTCACCCCAACATTTGTAAAGCCATGTCTCCCGATTACGGAAATACCCCATATGTGGTAATAAACTGCTGTTTGGACCCACGGCAGTGCTCAGAAGGGAGGGAGCGCCACTTGCATTTTGGAGCACAGATTTTGCTGGATTGGTTTTTAGTGCCATGTCGCGATTGCAACTCCCTGGAGGGACCAAAATAGTGGAAACCCCCCAAAAGTGACCCCATTTTGGAAACTAGACCCCTCAAGGAATTTTTCTAGGGGTTTAGTAAGCATTTATACCACACAGGTCTTTTGCAGAATTTAGTAGAATTAGGCCGTGAAAATGAATATAAGCATTTTTGTCCACTAAAATGTTGCATTTTTTCATTTTCACAAGGGATAAAGGAGAAAAAGTCGCCCTAAATTTGTAACGCAATCTCTTCCGAGCATGACAATACCCCACATGTGGTAATAATTTATTTTTTTAATAGAAATTAATTAACCTTTGCAGGACTGGTCCTTTTTTGCTTTTCCATTTTAGTTTTTCACTCCCCGCCTTCCAAATGCCATAACTTTTTTTATTTTTCCATGAATTGAGCGGTGTGAGGGCTTATTTTTGGCAGTACGAGCTGTAGTTTTTATTGGTACCATTTTTTGGTATATGCAAATTTTTGATCACTTTTTATTACATTTTATTTAGAGCTTTGGAGGCCAAAAACAGTGATTTTGGCGTTTTAAATTCTTTATTTCTTACGGCATTCATAATGCGCTATAAATGACAATTTTACTTTATTCTGCGGGTCGGTACGATTACGGCGATACCATATGTATATAGGTTTTTTTATGTTTTGCAGCGTTTGCACAAGAAAATCACTTCTTTATCAAATAATTCATTTTCTGTCACCATATTCTGAGAGCCGTAACTTTTTTATTTTTCAGTCAAAAAAGCTGTGTAAGGGCTTGTTTTTTGCGGGACGGGTTGTAGTTTTTATTGGTAATATTTTCGGGTACATGCGACTTTTTAATCACTTTTTATTCTATATTTTGGGAGGGGCGGTGACCATAAAATAGTGATTCTAGCATTGTTTTTAGTTTGTTTTTTTGCGGCGTTCACCGTGCGGTAAAAACAACATTATAGTTTTATAGCGTTGGTCGTTACGAACGCGGTGATACCCAATATGTGTACTGTTTTTTAACGGTTTAATTTTTTTCCTTTAATAAGAGACTTATTATAGGAAAAAAAATCTTTTATTTTTACACTCTTGTAAAACATTTTTATTAACTTTTTTTTTTTTCTTTACTTTTTACACTTTCTTCTTTTACCTGCAGCACTGATCGCTGCTAGAATACATTACGCTGCCCAGGTAGTGTAATATATGCCAACTGTCAGTGTGACGTCACAGTCACTCTCAGGGTATGTTCACACGCATTAATTACAGACGTAATTCGGGCGTTTTTGCCCCGAATTACGTCCGAAAAATGCGCCTCGATAGCATTGACAAACATCTGCCCATTGAAAGCAATGGGCAGACGTTTGTCTGTTCACACGAGGCGTAAATTTACGCGCCGCTGTCAAATGACGGCGCGTAAATAGACGCCCGCGTCAAAGAAGTGACCTGTCACTTCTTTGGGCGTAATTGGAGCCGTTATTCATTGACTCCAATGAAAAGCAGCGCCAATTACGTCCGTAATGGACGCAGCGTTCAAGCGCCTGCACATGCCGTTACGGCTGAAATTACGGGGATGTTTTCTCCTGAAAACATCCCCGTAATTTCAGCCATTACGGACGCTGTCGTGTGAACATACCCTGACAGTTAATCTACGAGGCCCAGCCAGAGGCTGATCCTCATAGGCTTCCATAAATAGCAGACCCGGAGGCCATTGTCTGGCTCCCGGGTACCATCACAAGCATCAGCAGCCCCCACAATTGCATGGGGGCTGCTGATGTGCTACAAACCCTGTACATGCGGGGATCGCAATCGAGCCCCGCATGTAACGGGTTAATTGCCGAAATCAGCGGCAATGAGCCGCTGATCGGCAAATTAGTGGAGTGTCAGCTGTCAGGCACAGCTGACCTCCCGGTTCCCAATGCACACTGTCACAGACACTGTCATCGACAGTGTGAATCGCGAACGGCAGTGACGTCCTGTCACTCTGACAGGAAGTCTATCAGGAGGCTGATCCTGATAGGCTTCCGTACATGGCAGACACGGAGGCCATTACTTGGTCTCCGATCGCCATGCTAGCCATCTGCAAACCTCACGATTTATCGTGAGGTCTGTCGATGAGCTAGAAACCCCTGAATGCGGTGATTGCAATCAATCACCACAATCAAGGGGTTAATTGCCGAAATCAGCAGAAATAAGCCGCTGATCGGCATACAGTGGAGTGTCAGCTGTCAGGGACAGCTGGCCTCCCGGTTCCCGGAGCACACTGTCGCCGACAGTGTGCACCGGGAACCACTTAGTAACTGTACGTCCCTGTGTGCTAAGACAGTGGCCGCATGGACGTACAGTTGCGTCCTCGTGTGCCTAGGGGTTAATTCAGCGGGTTGTTATGATTTCAATGATACCAGATTTGTATTGTTTTTTAATTAGAATAATTTTTTAATAAAATGTTCCTGTAATATTGCTGTTACATACTTGTTTTGTCGTCCCCAGTTGTTCTTTTGATTCCCTCTCCACCCAATGTGTCCAGTGCCAGTGAGATTAAGCCACTTTTAGTGCACCGACTTTTATTTGCAGGACTGCCCAATAGCAGGAATTTTGCGGATCAAAATTACGGTCGTTTGCATGAGGCCTGAGGGCTATTTTTTTTGTGGACAAGTTGTATTTTTAATGACACCATTTTGGGGTACATGTAATGTATAATTTTATACATTTCAGTGGTTAGAAGAAACACAGCAATTCCCTCATTGTTTTTTGGGTTTTGTTTTCTGGTCGTGGGGCGGTATCGACAGGATAGATCATCAGTGTAAGATCGGTGGAGGTCCGACACCTGTGGATAGGTCATCGGTATAAAAAACCACCCCATGACCAGAAAACCCCTCTAACGGCATTCACCGTGCTGTATACATGATATGATAACTTTACTCTGCAGGACAGTAGGATTAAGTGATACCAAATTGATATAATTTTTGTTATGTTTTACTATTTTTGCATAATAAGAACACTTTAAAAAAAATAAAATAATAATAATATTGTGTTACCGCATTTCAAGATCCATAACATTTTTATTTTTCCGTAGAAATAGCTGTATGTGAGCTAAGTGTTTTTGCGAGACAAGTTGTATTTTGGTGTACATATAATGTATTGTGTAACTTTTATATATTCTTTAGGTGGTGGAAAAAAACACAACAATTCTCCAATTGTATTCACTGTGTTCTGCGGATCAGTACAATTACGGCGATACCAAATTTTTATAGTTTTTTTGTGTTTTACTATTTTTGCACAATGAAAACACATTTTAAAGAAGTAGACTTTGTTTTTGTGACGATGCACTCAGAGCCCTAACTTTTTTGTTTTTTTGTTGATGGAGCTGTGTGAGGGCTTGTCTTTGAGGGATAAGTTCATATTTTTATTGATATCATTTTGGGATACATACAGCTTTTTGATTTTTTTATTCTGGTTTTTGGGAGGCGGGATGCAGTAATTCTGGCAATGTTTTTAAAAAAATTTACTGTCTGGGTAAAATGTGATCATTTTATGGTTCGGGTCATTGCGGACGCAGCCACACCAATTGTGTTTTTTCCTTATATTCTTTTACATAATTAAGCTTTTTTTTTTTATTTGGAAAAGGTTTTTATATTTTTTTTACCTAATTAAGCATTTTTTTAATATGGAAAATGTTTTTGTTTTTTTTTTTTTGTTTTTTTTATTTGTATTAATATTTTCAAACATTTTTAAAATTGTTTTTATTTCCATTAGGGGACTTAACTATAGATGTAGCCATCGTTATCTTGACTCTGATAACTTGCTGCAGCGTGATATCACACAACAAAAGCCATTGAAAAGTCATTGAAAAAGTCAAGATAAGGGATCTAGCCATTGTTTATTTAATGCGTTAAAAGTCAAGGTAAAGACGGCTACATCTCTATGTGATCTCTCGCTCATATAATACATATATACAGATGTAGCCGTCTTTATCTTGATCCTGATAACTTGCAGCAGTGTGATATCACACAACAAAAGCCATTGAAAGTCATTGAAAAAGTCAAGTTAAAGTTTCTTGCCACTGTGTATTTAATGTGTTCAAATTCAAGATAAAGATGGCTACATCTGTAGATCTGACAGGATGATAATGCTGACAGGAATCCTATTACGCTCTGCCTCTGTACAAAGATGGCATACCTGAGGGCCTTTATTAGGCTAATGGCTACCATGACAACCCATTTGCCATGAGATGACAGAGGGAGCCTTCTAGCTCTGTCTTATCACTTAGATGCCATCGTCAGAAGTGACTAAATGGCCAAGATCAAAGTTATCTCTGTATAGTATAGCCGGAACCCGCAACTGATGATGAGAGCACAGCTACTGTGAAAAGCTCTGTATGCTTCCATATGAAATTGGAGTCATACGGAGGTACATTAAGGCCCTATACATTTGTATGGGAGTCGTGATACGGCTACGTACAGTTCAGAGATTTTTTTACGGCCATGTGCAACCTCAGTTTTACAAGGTAATACAAATATAACACTCACCATTTCCCCAGGTGAACCATGTTGTAATCTTACTCAGAATTCATTATAGTGCTAGGATTTGCAGAAGTGCGTGGGATGCTTCATGAGAAGCAATGAGAAGCGATTTCTTGGTATGTACTTTAGATGAGCTAGGACAAGTGTTTGATAACACAATTATGGTGTTGTGTATACTCTTAGCAAGCCTGCTACATCTGTATACAGTAGCTGATAATTATTTCAGAATGAAGTGAGAAAAACAACTTAACACAACGCTAAGTGTGACCTTCTTAATAAAAGGAGGCCTACAGAGGAATGGCCTACATTATTTCTCTGAGTTGAGTAGAAAGATGCCAGGAGCTTGCCACCCTTTATCTTTGGAAATATGGGACATGTTGAGACAACACTGATGCCATCCTTGTTTAAACATGACCACTTCAACATTTTTGCATTGAGCAGCTCACTTTTTTATAAATGCTCTTCTTCATTCAAAAGCCCCAAGACTTCAACTTCTGGAGAAATCCCTGGAAAGAAGATTTGTAATAATAGCTGTCTGACCACAAGGACTTTCAAAGTATTCATGAATGCAGCAGCCACATTTGAAGGGGGTTATAAGAGGTTTCATTGAGGCCATCTGGCCCAATGAAAAGACCGCACGAGAGCGCCGCCACAACATTTAGAGACAATGCAGTAAAAATATAAGACTTTCCTTATGAATTGTCAAGAGTTCAGTGTCCAATTTGAAGCGATAAAATATCACCAATCCCATAATATTTATTGACACGTGTACCTTGTGTAATGTCAGTAAACTCTATAGAGATTCAGGAAAAACTTGGAGGTTAAACTCAAGTCTTAATAGCCTTATGTCAAATGTTAGACAAATAAAAGAAAAGGAGCACTATGGACAAAACTGATACAAGAAGGCAGATTTATCAATGCATTTAATTCAGTTTTCTGTTGTAAATACATTGAAAAAAAAAAGACATTTGGGCCAAGCAGCATATTTATGAAGCCCCTCTGCCACTTTTTTTTCAACATATGCGCCTGCGTTGGAAAAAGTGGATGGGGTTCAGAGTTTCACTTTGAGTCATTAATTTATCAATTTTTTTCCACCACGTTTCTCTTTACAAAAAAATTTTGTAAAAAAAAAACACCAGTTCCCACCTGGTTTTGTTTAAACCCCCACACCATATGCATCAACGGCGCCTGCGCACTGCTGATAAATATAAAACATGCTACCCTGGAAAAGAAACTTGTGCACCATTGCTATGGTGCACCAATAACAATAAATCTTTCCATATGATTTATACCTAGTTCAGGGCCTGGCAAGGCGGTGCAGCATGACACAAGGATATGCTCTTTGGTGTTCCCTGTGTATTGCTCCCTCTGTCCTGTACCAGGCATAACGTGGTGTTTCCGTTTTGCTTAGTATGTTTCTTTAATGATATATTGGTTATCATTTGTCTCTACTGTCCTATGTCTTGTGCTTATTTGATTCCATTGACAAAAAAATATTTGGAAATAATTTCAAATTAACTTGGCAAAGTATATAGCAATCTGGAATTTAAAAAAAAATTTAAAAAATAAAATTCCAACTAATGATCCCTATAAGGTTCAACTATTTCTAGTATAATGTAACCAAATTTAAGCTTGCACCGTTCAGAGACCACATCCAATTGGTGGAAGATTTCCAGTTAATATATTATATCAGTATATTATTATATTATCTTTTTTACTTTATATGGATACTAGATGGAATAAACCTAGAACTTTTACATTTAGAGCATCTAAACTCAGTTAATAGGACAGAGTTAAATGCTGATATTCTTATTAGATGGTGAAGTAGTATCATAGCTGTATACAAAAACGAATAGCAGAAGTACTTCTATTATTATTCTATGGCTCTGTTCACATTGGCGCTGTGTCCGTAATGTCCTAAACTATAACATTATCATGCAAGCAAAGGAATCACTTGCAGCATCTACTGAAGATAAATGGGAAAAAGTGCTTAAAATCAAAGTGAGAAAGCGAGTGTGGGATTGTGCGAGAATGATTTGAACTAAAGTGTGACTTGTGTGCATGGCTGAGTGCATTTCTGTCTAATATTTTATTTTGTACTTTATATCAAGTCATATCAGTGTTATAGCTTGTAAATTGTAGCTATATCTGTTTTCATTATAGGTTAAATACATTGTGCTTGAAGGGGATATTGCGGGTATATTATACACTGTGGATAAGTGGAAAAAAGTGCTTTAGATCAAAGTCAGAAAGCGAGTGCGGGAGCTTGCGGGAGTATTTTGAACTAACGTGTGTTTTGTCTTAAGGGCTAGTTCACTCTGAGTTTCTTGGTGCTGTTTTGAAAACGGAAACAGCGCCAAAAACCGTCCGAAATCACCTCCCATTGAATTCAACGAGAGGTGGAGAAAAAAGTGTGTCATGCTCTTTCTTCCTCCATTTCCATCTCTGACCTCCCATTGATATCAATGGGAGTCAGAGAAAGCGTTTTTCGCCACGCTTTTTGCCAGTGGCATTCAAGGCCGAAAAATGCCTCGAAAAACACAGGAAAAAAACGAGTCAAAGAAAGTGAAGGCAGGTCTCTGTGAACATCAGTGGCGGATTAAGAAGACCATGGGCCCTGGGCTGTTACCCAAACTTGGGCCCCCCTTCTCCACCGCCACCCTGCCGCACCGTAACTATTGCTAACACTACCTTTTTGCACAAGCATTAACAAATGGGTGTTATGATTCTCCTTTCACAGGGATGTGTCCCTACATACTGACAGTATCACACTGTGCAGGGACACAGCGCCAACACCCCATGTAAACAGCGCCACACACACACCTCCCTGTAGATAAAGCCACACACCCCCCCCCCCTGTAGATAAAGCCACACACACACCCCCCTGTAGATAAAGCCACACACACACCCCCCTGTAGAGAAAGCCACACACACCCCCCTGTAGATAAAGCCACACACACACACACACACACACACACATCCCTGTAGATAGAGCGCCACACACACACACCCCTGTAGATAGCGTCACACAGCCCCCTATAGATAGCATCACACAGCCCCCAATAGATAGCATCACACAGCCCCCTATAGATAGAGCCACACAGCACTCCCCCTTGTATATAGTGCCACACAGCGCTCCCCCCTTGTATATAGTGCCACACAGCGCTCTCCCCCCCCCCCCTTGTATATAGTGCTACACAGCGTCGCTGCAGCCCTGGGATGACATTTTATCCCATATGACTGCTGCAGCCTGTGTTTGGCTTGTGATCGGCTGCAGCGGTCACATGGGGTGAAACGTCATCCCAGGAGGCTGGCCCGGACGAAGAAACAGAATTCTGGGCAAGTATAAGATTTTTATTTTTTCTAAATTGCGTTTTTACATAACATCTGCTATCTTTTGTGGGTTTTACCTCCCCATTGAATTAAATGGGGAAAACCCGGATCAAATGAGCAGCGTTTACGCAAATACAATTGACACGCTGCAGAATAAAAAACCGCACCGCAGGTCAATTTCTGAGCTTTTTATTTCCCGCTTATCATTTACGCAGCGTGTGATGAGAATTGTTCACATCTAATCTACTCTGCTGCTACTGTATTAGGGCTTGTCCACACTTAACGGAATTGCTGCATATTTTCTGCCCGGAAAATACACAGAATACAGTAGTGGCAAAGTGAGTGAGATTTACCAAATCTCATCCAGACGCTGCGTAAAATTTCCGACCAGACATTTTGTCCTGCGGTGCGTATTTCTCGTACTGCAGCATGTCAATTCCTGCTGCGGAAATTGACTGAATTGCTGCGTTTTTTCAGAGGAGACGTCACCATCCCCCAACATTGAGAAAAACGCAGCAAAATACGCACCATTCTCTGCAGCAAAAATGCAGGAAAGGGTGATTTTTTTCTGTAGCGGAATTTCTGCTGAAATATATATAATAATAATACATACAAACACTATACATATGTATGTATATATACACTCTATCTCTAACTCTATCACAGACACACAATGTACACAAAGTACGCACATTATGCACAAAGTATGCACATTATACACAAAGTAAACAAGGTACGCACATTATGCACAAAGTACGCACATTATACACAAAGTACGCACATTATGCACAAAGTACGCACATTATGCACAAAGTACACAAAGTATGCACATTATACACAAAGTGCGCACATTATACACAAAGTACACAAAGTATGCACATTATACACAAAGTACGCACATTATACACAAAGTACACAAAGTACACAAAGTACGCACATTATACACAAAGTACGCACATTATGCACAAAGTAGGCACATTATGCACAAAGTACGCACATTATGCACAAAGTACGCACATTATGCACAAAGTACGCACATTATGCACAAAGTACGCACATTATACACAAAGTACGCACATTATGCACAAAGTATGCACATTATGCACATTATACACAAAGTATGCACATTAGACAAAGTACACAAAGTATGCACATTAGACACAAAGTATGCACATTATACACAAAGTATGCACATTATACACAAAGTACACAAAGTATGCACATTATACACAAAGTATGCACATTATACACAAAGTACACACGAGTATGCACATTATACACAAAGTACACACGAGTATGCACATTATACACAAAGTACACACGAGTATGCACATTATACACAAAGTACACATGAATATGCACATTAAACACATTGTAAACACACATGCACTTACCTTTTATGTAGAAGATTTGTGAGTCTTCACTGCAGCTCTTCTCCTGCTCACATCCCGACACAGAGCCCGCCGACAGTCTCCTCTCCCCCATGTCCCGACAGCTAGCAGCAGGAGAGGTGTGTAGAGCAGGGAAGGGGGGCTGGAGGGGGAGCTTCTAAAGCAGCAGAGACCACGGCTGCTAAGTAGCAGCGAAGCTCCCCTCGTCTCATGACAGGTGCAGTCCTGGCACCGGAGATCCCTCCAGTGCTAGCAACGCCACTGGGCATGAGGGGGTTCGGGCGGTCATGGGCCCCCTAGGAGCCTTGGGCCCCGGGCGGCCGTCCAAACCACCCTAATGATAATCCGCCACTGGTGAACATACCCTAACTTCAGATTTAGTAATTTAAGATTTAGGGAGTTGAGAAGTGGATTACTGGTATCTAACTAGAAAAATTGCACTTTTGAACTTAATATTACCCAAAAGACCTGACCGAAAAACAAAGGTGCATGTTGGGGGCACCCAGGAAATAGTTACCATAATATACTTAACTTCCACTTATCTTTCAATTGGATGTTTTGTCACAAAGCCACAAAAACACTGAACTACAAGAAGTTGAAGTTCAATCAACTTAGGGATGCCTTAACCTCATTTAGGCTTCGTTCACATCTGCACTAGAGCTCCGTTCCGACATTCCGTCAGAGCTTTCCATCGGAACGGAGCCCTGACAGACACAAACGGAAACCATAGGTTTCCGTTTCCATCACCATTGATTTCAATGGTGACGGATCCGGTGCCAATGGTTTCCGTTTGTCTCCGTTGTGCAAGGGTTCCGTTGTTTTGACAGAATCAATACCGTAGTCGACTGCGCCATTGGTTCCATCAAAACAGCAGAACCCTTCCACAAAGGTAACAAACGGAAACCATTAGCAATGTTTCCACCACCACTGAGCTCAATGGTGATGCAAACAGAAGCTAAGGTTTCCGTTTGCCTTTCCGTTGAGGGGTTAACCCGACAGAAAACTCTGATGAAACCCCTCAATGGAAAGACAACGCTGATGTGAACACAGCCTAAAACAGGAAGGCAGTAAAGAAGTGCTAAAAAGCTATAGGGGAAAAAATAGTTATGCAAAAAACAGATAGAGCCTACAAAGCTAGAGACAGAGAGGATCATTGCCAAAGAGCAAAACTAACCCTAACGTTCTACAATTAAATAAATAATAAGAAGGCTAAAACTGTAAGTATTGGCACTTTAAAAACTAATGGGGGAGAAATTGTGGAGAGTGTTGAGGAAAAAGCTAATTTATTAAAAAATTATTTCTCCACTGTGTTAACAGAGGAGAATAAAATGTTAGATGAAATGCAGTGGAAGTGCAGAGGGGCCTTAAAAAGATTAAAATATACAAACCACCGAGTCCAGATATCAGACACCCCTGAGTACTCAGGGAATTAAGTGCAATGATAGACAGATAATTTTTTCTCATATTTAAGGATTCTATAATGATAGGGTCTGTTTAACAGGACTGGCGCATATCAAATGTCATGCCAATATTCAAAAAGGGGTCAAAAAGCGAGCCAGGAAACCTGTAAGTTTAACCTTCATTGTAGGTAAAATGTTTGAATGTTTTTAAGAGATGCCATCCTGCAGTATTTCAATGAGAATAAAGGCATAACTCCATATCAGCATGGGTTTATGAGAGCTCGATCCTGTCAAACTAATCCGATCAGCTTCTACGAGGAGGTAAGTTCTAGACTGGACTGGGGTGAGTCATTGGATGTCATATGTGTTGATTTTTCCAAATTATTTAATACGGTGTCGCATAAAATGTTTGTATATAAAAAGAGAATGATAGGACTCGGGGTAAATGTGTGTAAGTGGGTAAGTAACTGGCTCAGTGAGGGTGGTTATTAACTGTACATACTCAGATTGGGTCACCGTTACTTGTGGGCTACCACAGGGGTCAGTATTGGGCCCTATGCTGTTTAATATAATTATTAATGACCTTATGGAAGGAATGTACAGTAAAAAAGAAAAAATTATGATACTAAACTGTGTACAGTAATTAACACAGGAGGACAGTAGTCTAATACAAATGGATGACCAATCAGCGTCATACACTTCTCATTGTTCCAGCCCATTGTTACAGTGTGATTGTGCAGTGAAAGAAGATGGGCTGGAACAATGAGAAGTGTATGACGCTGATTGGCCACTGATTGGTCACTGATTGGTCAGATTGGTCAGCATCATACACTTCTCTTCACAACGCCCAGCTGATAAAAAGTGAAAACACGCCCAGTTGTCTATTAAGAAACGAATTAGCATAAATATAAAATTGTTCATAACTCAAAATTGATAGTTTTTCAAAATAAAAACCACTGCTGTTATCTACATTACAGCGCCGATCACATTATGTGGGAGATAGGGCACTTATAATCTGATGACAGAGCCTCTTTAAGTTTAGTGTCAACTAAAATTCCTAAGTCCTTTTCCATGTCAGTTTTACCTAGAGTTTTCCCATTTAGTATTTAATGGTGACATGTTTTCCCCTTCCCAAATGCATGACCTTAAATGTATCAGTGTTTAACCTAATTTGCTACTTCTCTGCCCAAGCCTCCAACTTGTCCAGATCCATTTGTATTAGAATACTGTCCTCCTCTATAAGTTAGCTCATAACTCAGATGTGATAGTTGTGATATACTGGTGGATCCTACATGTCAGAGATACGCAGGATTCGCTGTCCCTGAACTAGTCAGGTCCACGGGACTGGAGGATACAGTGAATAGCGCTAGATACAGCTGCTCTGTATAGAGAATACAGAGCAGCTGTATCTTAAAAAGAAAAATAATTTTGAATCAAATGTATTTAAAAATTAACACACACTAATACACATTTTTATTTTAAAAAAAAAACCACTTTCAAACATTTACATAGCCTTTAACTGTAGCAACCAGTGTCAGGCAGCTGCTTCTAAGGCAAATAAGAGCATGGGGTGCGTCAAAAGGGTGATAGATATGCACATGATGAGAACATAGTTCTACCACTTTATAAATCACTTAAATCACATAAATCAGACCACACATGGAATATTACATACAGTTTTGGGCACCAGTGCACAAGAAAGACATATTAGGGCTTGAAAGGGTTTAATGGAATGGGTGTACAACTGTACCCAGAAATATTTAAATAAAATAGGATTATTTGGTTTAAAAAAAGATGGGGTGACTTTATAACCATGTATAAATATATTAATATTTTTACGTTTGTTTTTAAAAAATATATAAATATTTTGAAATAAATATACTTAAAATAAATATATTTTAAAGATCAATGCTGAGATCTCTCTCATGATCTATTTATACCCAAAACTTTAATTATAACAAGGGGGCATCCTCTAGGTTTTTACTGTAAGGGCAGTGAGACTATGTTACTCTCTGCTAGGGCTTATTCACACGAACGTATAATACGTCTGTGCTACGCGCGTGATTTTCATGTGCGTCGCACGGACCTATGTTACTGAATGGGGCCGTTCAGACTGTCAGTGAATTTCACACAGTGCATGTCCGCTGCGTGAAACTCATGACATGTCCTATATTTGGCCGTGTTTCACACGGCACGCACCTATTGAAGTCAATGGGTGCGTGCAAATCGCGCTCGGCACACGGAAGCACTTCCGGGTGCCGTGCGTGATTCGCGCAACAGCAGTAAAAACAATGAATGAAAACAGAAAAGCACCACGTGCTTTTCTGTTTGTAAACATAAAACCAGAGTGTCATCATGATGCCGGCTGCGCGAAAATCACGCAGCCGCGCACCATATGCTGATGACACACAGACCTTTTGCGCGTGCAAAACGCAGTGTTTTTTGCGCGCGCAAAACGCACATGCTTGTGTGAATCAGGCCTTAGAGGAAGTTATCATGATGAGTTCATTGATTCACTCTCGTCTTGACTACTGTAACTCATTACTAGTCAGTCTTCCCCTCACTAAACTCTCCCCTCTCCAATCTATCCTCAATGCAGCAGCCAGGCTCATCTTTATGACCAACCGCTACACCAACGCCTCTAATCTGTGCCAGTCACTGCACTGGTTGCCCATCCCCTTCCGAATAAAATTCAAACTTATTATTCTCACCCACAAAGCTCTCCACAGTGCTGCACCTCCTTACATCTCCTCCCTCATCTCTGTCTACCACCCTACTCGGGCTCTACGTTCTGCCAACGACCTTAGATTAAAATCCTCCATAATCCGAACCTCCCACTACCGTCTCCAGGATTTCTCTCGTGCTGCACCCGTCCTCTGGAATGTGCTACCCCAGACAATCAGATTAATTCCCAATATCCACAGTTTTAAACGTGCCCTGAAAACACATCTATTTAGACAGGCCTATAACATTCCCTAATCTGACTCCTTTCCATGGCCCTCCATTTAGATTAGTCATCAGAATAAGATTCCCTCACTCTCCTTCTCTTCATGTCCGTCATACACGGATATTGGCTGGTGACTGGCTCATGCAGCTTTATGTTACCACCGCATGTGTATAAAAATGGCCGGACCATTGTACAGAACAAACACTATTACACTTTGTGTCTCCCTTATGTCCTCATAGATTGTAAGCTCTTGCGAGCAGGGTCCTCACTCCCCAGGTTTGAATTGTAAATGAACTTTGTCACTATGTAATGTCTGATATTGTTTGTTTCATGTTCCCTCTAAATTGTAAAGTGCTGCGTAATATGTTGGCGCTATATAAATAAAGATTATTATTATTATTATTATTGAGAGAGTTCAAAAGGGGCCTGGATTCCTTTCTTGAGTGTAAAAATATTATGGTATGTTTACAAGATTACTGTTGATATAGGGTTCTATTCTGATTGCCATATTTACGTAGAGAATGAATTTTCCCCTAAGATGAGGAAAATTGGATTTTGCCACTTGGGGGTTTTGCTTTCCTCTGAATCAACATTGCAGAATAATAGACTGAACAGGATATTTTTTCTCGGCCTTACAAATTATGATACTATGTTATAAAAAAAAACCAATGGAAGAATTTTAGTTTTTTTGTCACTTTGTCTCCCAAAAAATGGGATTAAGGCCAAAGCCACACGTGGTGGAATTGCTCTTGAATTCCGCTGCGGACACTCCGCAGCGTTAATCCGCAGTGGAGCCGTTTCTCCATTGACTTCCACTTCTATTTAGTAGGCTTCGTTTAGACGAAGCGGAAAATTCCGCTGCGGAGCATAGGCTGCGGAGCGGAATTTGGTGTCCGCAGCATGCACTGGATGTTGCGGAGTTGTGGCGGACTGGTTGCGGACTCATGGCGGAATTTCTCCATTGACTTCAATGGAGATTCTAAGTTCCGCAATGAAGTCCGCAGCTGTCATGCACATGTTATGTGTGCTGCGGATGCGTCTTGCTTTTTTGACATGACATTTCTTCATTCTGGCTGGACCTATGTATTTCTAGGTCTACAGCCAGACTGAGGAAGTCAATGGGGCTCCCGTAATTACGGGAGCGTTGCTAGGAGACGTCAGTAAATAGTCACTGTCCAGGGTGCTGAAAGAGTTAAGCGATCGGCAGTAACTGTTTCTGCACCCTGGACAGTGACTACCGATCCCAATATACAGCAACCTGTCAAAAAAATAGAAGTTCATACTTACCGAGAACTCCCTGCTTCTGTCTCCAGTCCGGCTTCCCAGGATGACGTTTCAGTCTAAGTGACGGCTGCAGCCAATCACAGGCTGCAGTGGTCACATGGACTGCCGCGTCATCCAGGGAGGTTGGGCTGGATGCCGAAAGAGGGACGCGTCACCAAGACAACGGCCGGTAAGTATGAAATTCGTTTACTTTCACGAGGGAAAGTGCTGTCCCTTCTCTCTATCCTGCACTGATAGAGAGAAGGGAAGGACTTTTACCGCAGTCCGCAGCAGCTAGTCCGCATCAATTTACTGCACATTTTGGGCAGATCCGCCGCAGAATCTGCAACGCAGATTCTGTGCGGCATTGATGCGGACAGTTGCGGAGGAAATCCGCCAACGTGTGGGCATGCCCTTAGAGTAATCAAAAAGTCTTATTTACCCCAAAATAAAGTAGAGCTCACCCCACAACAAACAAGCCCCCACACAACTGCATTCAATGAAAAATAAAAAGTAAAAAAAAGCGTTTCTATTGGGCAAACGTAGTAAAACATAAAAAAACCTATATAGATGTGTTATCGTACAGACCTGCAGAATATTTTTTTATTGATGGTGCATTACTGTTGTACGTTTCAATGTCTTTTTAATAAAACAAATTAATAAAAACAGATTGTACAGAAAGTTAACATGTTATTTCTATCTCACGATGAACTCTGTAAAAACAAAATAAAAAAAACAACACCCAAAAAATTGTGGATTTTTCCATTCTCCCCCCAAAAAATTAAAAGTTTTTCAGTACATTAAATGAACCCCGAAATGGTGCCATTTTAAAATACAACTCGTCCTACAAAACAACAAGCCCTCATACGGCTACATGAATAGAAAAATAAAAAAGTTAGGGCTCTCAGAACGCATTGAAGTGAAAATAAATTGGTGTCCTCAAGCCCAAAAATAGCTGTGGCGCCAAGGGGTTACAAACAATATTTATTTCATAACTTGAGGTTTTGATTTTATTTTGTGAAGTCATTACTGTCTTCGAAGTCATTTATCACCTTCAGTATGGATCATTACAGAAACTATAACTAGAGGTGTCTGAAATCCAGGGCTCAATGGGATAGTTGAAGTAGAATAAACAGACCCTGAATGGACTTGACGTAAAATGTCCCTGTCTATACTTTTGATAACCCGGTGAGATTCCCACTGACACCAAGATTACTTGTATTGACCTGGAAAGTTGAAGATATATGTAAGCTAATCTCAAACAACTCAGCAAGACATAGACTACTTACTCACTGACCTGAAATAATTGCACTTTCAAGCCTTGGCAGGCAAATTAACAGAGTTTTCCCCATATACTGTAGCTTTGGGGTAGGTAGAAATGTACAGTAAATTCCTTTTTTTAAGAACATAGTACAAAAGAGACTAGAATGAGTTAAACCAGATGACAGTACACAAGCAATATTTCAGAAAATCTGAATATTGTTTTTCATGGTATTTAGTATTATATGTGTAAATACATAAAAAAAATTATGGTTTTCTGACTGTGCATCATATTTTTGCAGTCCTTGCATATTTTCTCTCGACAGATGTGACTGTATAGGCAAAAGTTGGAGGGGCTTCAGAGCCGCACCGAGCACAATTCATTTACTAACATTTTACACCATTTTTCAACTTATAAATGAGGGCATGCACCATAAATCTGGTGCGCGCTGCACGGGAAAGTAATACAGGCTTTGCATAGTGCATCAAAATGAATAAATCTCTCCCAATACGTTTTTGTTTTAACATGTGCTTATATTGTAAAACGCAACAAGTTATAGGATATTGTTATCCACCATCCGACTTGATGGATACCACTTCAATATAGTTGTTGAACAAACAGTACCAATCACACTAGCTTTGATGTACAATGGATGTCAGTTCTCTGTATACAATAATACAACCATAAAGTATTAGGTTAAGTTCACACTACCATTAGTATTAGAGAAGATCGAAAGATTAAACGGAAAGCAACGTTTACGTTAGAATTACCATTGATTTCAATGGTAATTCTTTTGTTTCAGTTACTTTCCTTTTTCCGTTTGCTTGGTTTCTGTTTTTTTTTTTGTTTTTTTTTGACGGAAGCAAAAGTGCAGGCTGCAGAACTTTTTTTTCCGTGAAAAAAACCGGAAACCTAGCACACAGAGACAAATGGAAAGCAACTGAAACAAAAGAATTACCATTGAAATCAATGGTAATTCTAATGAAACCGTTATTTTCTGTTTAATCTTTCGATCCTCTCTTCCTCTGATGGAAGAGAGGTAAACGTATACTAATGCTAGTGTGAACTTAGCCTTACATTCATACGACAGTGAAAAAAAATGGGCATTAAAAATTTATCAACTTTCATGGCCGTTTTGCATCAATGTGTCTCAAAATTCTCATCCATTTCCAGTCCGTTTTTAATGGCCATTTGTCATCTGTTTGCCATCCGTTTTTCATAGCCGTTAAAAAAACTAATGGATTTGTCTGGGTTTTTTTTGTCCCAAACTCCTGAAAACACCACAGTGCCCATGTAGGTAGTGCCACAATGTCCCTGTAGATAGTGACACAGTGCCCACTGTAGATAGTGCCCACATAGACAGTTCCAGTGCCCACATAGTGCCAGTGCCCACTGTAGACAGTGCCACAGTGCCCACATAGTGCCACAGTGCCTGCATATAAAGTGCCATAATGCCCACATATAAAGTGCCAGTGCCCACATAGTGCCAGTGTTCATGTAGATAGCAAAACAGTGTCCCCTCTATATAGTGCCACAGTGCCCATGTAGATAGCACCACACCCCCATTGACGATAGCGCCACACCCCACCAGATAGTGCAACACACTCCCTCTGTAGATAGTGCTACACACACCTCCTGTAGATAGCACCACACCCCCCTGTAGATAGTGCCACACCCCCATGTAGATAGAGTCACACAACTCACCCTGTGGATAGCGCTACACCCCCCCCCCCTCCTGTAGATAGCGCCATTGGGACTCCCACTAGGAGCAGAATTTCCAGCCAGAGCGTTGCTGACGCTCTGGCCGGGGATTCCACTTCTGGAGGAGACCATGATGTCACTGTCCATAAATAGACAATGACGTGAGGGGCTCTCTATAGGAGCGAATCCCTGGCCAGAGCGTTGCCAACGCTCTGGCCAGGGATTTTGGCATCTCAAAGCCCCTAATGTCGCTGTCCATATATGGACAGTAATTTTAAGGGGCTTTCCCAAAACTGGAGTCCCTGGCCAGAGAGCTTGCTATGCTCTGGTCGGGGACTCCATAGTTGGAAGACCTGACATCACGGTCCATATATGGACAGTGACGTCAAGGGCTTCCCCGGGCTCAGCGCATAAAGTAGCAATGTGCCTGGGGAGTCCTCTTGTGAGCGCTAGAATTACACCGCGTTCCAAATTATTATGCAAATGTTATTTTTCGCTGATTTTCCTAAATAGTCGATGCAAATGACAGTCAGTATAATCTTCAAGCCATCAACCGTTGGGGTATAATGCGAATTTTATTAAACAAATCTCCTAACGATAACAGATTTTTTTTTTAGAAGTAAAAAACTAAAAATGCACTGTTTCAAATTATTATGCACAACAGAGATGAAAATATTTTAAAGGTTGTAAAGAGAACTAAAATGGTAATTTGTTGAATTTGCAGCATTAGGAGGTCATATTTACAGAAATCAAAAGCTCTTTCAATAAAAAAAAACTTAGCAGGCCAAGTTACATGTTATCATAGGACCCCTTCTTTGATATCACCTTCACAATTCTTGCATCCATTGAATTTGTGAGTATTTGGACAGTTTCTGCTTGAATATCTTTGCAGGATGTCAGAATAGCCTCCCAGAGCTTCTGTTTGGATGTGAACTGCCTCCCACCCTCATTGATATTTTTCTTGAGGATGCGCCAATAGTGTTGAGGTCAGGGGAACATGGGGCCACACCATGAGTTTCTCTCCTTTTATGCCCATAGCAGCCAATGACACAGAGGTATTCTTTGCAGCATGAGATGGTGTATTGTCATGCATGAAGATAATTTTGCTACGGAAGGCACGGTTCTTCTTTTTGTACCACGGAAGAAAGTGGTCAGTCATAAACTCTACGTACTTTGCAGACGTCAGTTTCACACCGTCAGGGACCCTAAAGGGGACTACCAGCTCTCTCCCCATGATCCCAGCCCAAAACATGACTCCGCCACCTCCTTGCTGACGTCGCAGCCTTGTTGGGACATGGTGGCCATTCACCAACCATCCACTACTCCATCCATCTGGACCATGCAGGGCTTTATGCACACTTGCAAACCTCTGGAGGATCCTACACCTTGAGGTTCACGGGACTCCAGAGGGACCAGCGGCTTCAAATACCTGTTTGCTGCTTTGCAATGGCATTTTAGCAGTTGCTCTCCTAATCCTATTAATTTGTCTGGCAGAAACCTTCCTCATTATGCTTTTATCTGAACGAACCCGTCTGTGCTCTGAATCAGCCACAAATCTTTTTACAGTACGATGATCACGCTTAAGTTTTCTTGAAATATCCAATGTTTTCATACCTTGTGCAAGGTATTGCACTATTTCACGCTTTTCGGCAGCAGAGAGATCCTTTTTCTTTCCCATATTGCTTGAAACCTGTGGCCTGCTTAATAATGTGGAGCGTCCTTCTTAAGTCGTTTTCCTTTGATTGGGCACACCTGGCAGACTAATTATCACAGGTGTCTGAGATTGATTACAATGATCCAAAGAGCCCTAAGACACAATACCATCCGTGAGTTTAATTGAAAAACTAATAGCTAAATGTTTATGACACTTAAATCCAATGTGCATAATAATTTGGAACACGGTGTAGTTTTTAACGGCCGTCACAAGGATTGATTCCTAAGAATGGCCATTAGAAGCTGATCCATTGAGTTCTATGGAGGCTGTCTTGCTGTGAAAACAGTATTCACGGGAGGTTAAAAAATCAGTATTCACAGGACATAGAACTACATTGTTCTGAAAACGGCCGTGTGATGGGCGTTGAAAAAACGGCCATCACACAGCCATTTTTCCCTGTCATTTGAATGTAGTCTTAGCAGCAAAGGAAATTTTCCTTCAACACAAAGGTATAAATGAAAAGCCCAAACCATGTTTGTTACTTACTAATGTATCATTCTGTAACGACGGTCAGGTATGTGGACCCACTGGGCCACTCCACCGTAACGGAGCAGCTGTTGATCAAGAAAGTCTATGGCAGTCAGTTAGGTGAAAGTACCTGGATAGTCAGAGGTGGGCATGTGCAGGATAATAGTACTTGGCTACGACACCGGACTGGATTAGTGCAGTCGTCTCGGACACTGGACTTGACTAGGACACCGGACAGGAGTAGTGCAGTCGTCTCGAACACTGGACTTGGCTAAGACACCAGACAGGAGTTGTGCAGTCGTCTCAGACACTGGACTTGGCTAGGACACCGGACAGGAGTAGTGCAGTCGTCTCGGACTCTGGACTTGGCTAGGACACCGGACAAGAGTAGTACAGTCGTTTCGGACACTCGACTTGGCACGAGCACCAGACACAGATGGTGAAGTCGTCATGGACACTTGACTTGGGATGAGAACCGGACACAGATACTGGATATGGGATGCAGGATACGGAATACAGGATACAGCTAAGGAACCATTTGCAAGACAAACACTGGGAAGACACAACATTGCTCAGGCAAAGAGTGAGTGGGCAGAGTTCCTTTTAAAGTCCCATGTGTGCTGGGATAGGTTGAGGGAGAAGTTCATCGTGCGCGGGCTGGCCCTAAAAGAGCGGAGTTGAGCGTGCGCATGCGCGTACCCTATGTGCATCAGCCGGGGAAGAGAGCAGTACGCGCCAGCGTCTCTGGGGGAGGAGACGCTGGCAAGGCTTCAGTGTCCTGCGGTCGCGACTTCCGGTGAGTGGGGAATGCAGGCATTACATATACATTTTAAATCATAACTATTTTCAATATGGGTTAGATTTTGTTTCTAGTCAAGTATGGATAAATTTACGTCAAACTATGCCAGATTTCTAGTGCTGAGAATATTTAGCCAATAACCCCTAACTTTTACCAGCAATAAAATATTAGGCATCAACTAGGATCCAATAGACCCAATATCTCATTTAATAGCAAAATGCTGACTTTGGGCAGTGCTAGATTTTAAAGGGAGGAGGTCCTTCCCTATAATTCTACATTTTCCTCTTCCCCTTCTGTTCCTCTTCCATCTTTTTCTTGTTTGTTTGTTTGTTTGTTTGTTTGTTTTTCCACTTCTGCGTTTCCCTCCCATTTTCTTGTCATATTAACTCTAACTGAAATTATGTGCTTGGATGTCCTGCAGAAGTTGCAAGGATCCCCATAGGAACATTACAGATGAGAAAATTACTAAGAATTTCTATCATAACCAGCATTAACTTTTTTAGCAATAAGTCTTTTTGCAGGATCAGACCAAACAGGCTAGCCTTCGCTCTCCAATCGCATCAGTGAGCCTTGTGCGCCCATGACCCTGTCGCTCGTTCACCAGTTGTCCTTGGACAACTGGTAGGTACTAACCACTGCAAACCAGGAACATCCCACAAGTCCTGCCATTTCGGAGATGCTTTGAACCAATCTAGCCATCACGTATGGCCCTCCTCAAAGTGCCCATTTTTCAGGCTTCCAACACATCAATGTGCATAATAATTTGGAACACGGTGTAGTTTTTAACGGCCGTCACAAGGATTGATTCCTAAGAACGGCCATTAGAAGCTGATCCATTGAGTTCTATGGGGACTGACTTGCTGTGAAAACAGTATTCACGGGAGGTTAAAAAATCAGTATTCACAGGCCATTAAAAAAAAACGGCCATGTGAAACAGCCATAGAACTACATTGTTCTGAAAACGGGCGTGTGATGGGCGTTGAAAAAACGGCCATCACACAGCCATTTTTTCCTGTCATTTGAATGTAGCCTTAGCAAAGGAAATTTTCCTTCAACACAAAGGTATAAATGAAAAGCCCAAACCATGTTTGTTACTTACTAATGTATCATTCTGTAATGACGGTCAGGTATGTGGACCCACTGGGCCACTCCACCGTAACGGAGCATCTGCTGATCAAGAAAGTCTATGGCAGTCGGTTAGGTGAAAGTACCTGGATAGTCAGAGGTGGGCATGTGCAGGATAATAGAACTTGGCTAGGACACTGGACTGGATTAGTGCAGTCGTCTCGGACACTGGACTTGGCTAGCCCACCGGACATAAGTAGTGCAGTCGTTTAGGACACTGGACTTGGCTAAGACACCAGACAGGAGTTGTGCAGTCGTCTCAGACACTGGACTTGGCTAGGACACCGGACAGGAGTAGTGCAGTCGTCTCGGACACTGGACTTGGCTAGGACACCGGACAGGAGTAGTGCAGTCGTCTCGGACACTGGACTTGACTAGGACACCGGACAGGAGTAGTGCAGTCGTCTCGAACACTGGACTTGGCTAGCCCACCGGACATAAGTAGTGCAGTCGTTTAGGACACTGGACTTGGCTAAGACACCAGACAGGAGTTGTGAAGTCGTCTCAGACACTGGACTTGGCTAGGACACCGGACAGGAGTAGTGCAGTCGTCTCGGACTCTGGACTTGGCTAGGACACCGGACAAGAGTAGTACAGTCGTTTCGGACACTCGACTTGGCACGAGCACCAGACACAGATGGTGAAGTCGTCATGGACACTTGACTTGGGACGAGAACCGGACACAGATACTGGATATGGGATGCAGGATACGGAATACAGGATACAGCTAAGGAACCATTTGCAAGACAAACACTGGGAAGACACAACATTCCTCAGGCAAAGAGGGAGTGGGCAGAGTTCCTTTTAAAGTCCCATGTGTGCTGGGATAGGTTGAGGGAGAAGTTCATGGTGAGTGGGCTGGCCCTAAAAGAGCGGAGTTGAGCGTGCGCATGCGCGTACCCTATGTGCATCAGCCGGGGAAGAGAGCAGTGTGCGCCAGCGTCTCTGGGGAAGGAGACGCTGGCAAGGCTTCAGTGTCCTGCGGTCGCGGCTTCCGGTGATTGGGGAATGCAGGCATTACACATACATTTTAAATCATAACTATTTTCAATATGGGTTCGATTTTGTTTCTAGTCAAGTATGGATAAATTTACGTCAAACTATGCCAGATTTCTAGTGTTGAGAATATTTAGCCAATAACCCTTAACTTTTACCAGCAATAAAATATTAGGCATCAACTAGGATCCAATAGTCCCAATATCTTATTTAATAGCAAAATGCTGACTTTGGGCAGTGCTAGGTTTTAAAGGGAGGAGGTCCTTCCCTATAATTCTACATTTTCCTCTTCCCCTTCTGTTCCTCTTCCATCATTTTCTTGTTTGTTTGTTTGTTTTTCCACTTCTGCATTTCCCTCCCATTTTCTTGTCATATTAACTCTAACTGACATTATGTGCTTGGATGTCCTGCAGAAGTTGCAAGGATCCCCATAGGAACATTACAGATGAGAAAATTACTAAGAATTTCTATCATAACCAGCATTAACTTTTTTAGCAATAAGTCTTTTTGCAGGATCAGACCAAACAGGCTAGCCTTCGCTCTCCATGCGCATCAGTGAGCCTTGTGCTCCCATGACCCTGTCGCTCGTTCACCAGTTGTCCTTGGACAACTGGTAGGTACTAACCACTGAAAACCAGGAACACCCCACAAGACCTGCCATTTTGGAGATGCTTTGAACCAATCTAGCCATCACGTATGGCCCTCCTCAAAGTGCCCATTTTTCAGGCTTCCAACACATCAACTTAAAGAACTGACTGTTCACTTGCTGCCTTATATAACCCACCCCTTGACAGGTGCCATTGTCACCAGATAAACAATGTAATTCACTTCACCTGTCAGTGGTCTTAATTTTAAGGCTGATCGGTGTATGTCTACCGTATGGAGCTATTATTCGAGAGGTGTATGGCAGTAATATTTAAAGAGAGTCTGCCACCAGAATGTCCGTATTACACTAGTAACAGTGTATTGTAGAGGAGACTAACCTGTTTCTAATGTTTATTTTCAATTTCTGCTTACTGCCTCCTATCACGGTTCTCACCTGGTTCGTTTGTGGACCCTCTGTGTCGTCCAGAAGATGGTGCTAGTAACCCAGGGCAACGCTTGTCACAGCAGGCTTAGAGGCAGTCGGATGTATAGGCCAGAAGTCAGGACAGGCAGCAGACGTTGTTATGGGTATCGATAGCAATAGGTCAAGGCAGGCGGCAGGCAAGGATAGTCAAGTACAGGCAGAGGTCAAAAATTGGAAATCCAGACAAAGGCAGAAAGCAAGAAAACAGGGAACCAGGATACAGGGAAACTCACGGGGAACTTGGTTGAACAAGCAAGGATTGAGAGGAAGGAGGATCCTTAAATAGGAAGTCTAGGAATTTTGGCATGCGCTGGCCCTTTAAGAAGGAAAGAGTCAGAGCGCGCGCCCTCTAGTGGCTGCAGCCACACATAGTGGATGACGGCCGTGGAGGGAGGTGAGAGATGCAGTTACCTGACAACGCCCAGAGCCTGAAGAGCGTCCGGATCGGGTAAGTGGAGCTCGGGATGAGCATTAGGAAATGGAGGGTGCAGGAACCAGAGCAGAGACCGTCGAAGAGGCGGGGAACGGAGCGGCAGCCGTTACACCTCCTTTGTAGAGAAATCTGTTTTATTAACTTTATGTTAATGAGCATTTAAAGGGAATGTGTCGCTAGAATTTTAATTTTTAAACATTGTTCTAATTTTTTTTATTTTTTCACGAGTCAGGAAATATTATAAATTTAATTCTAATTTATAACATTTCTCTGTGCTGGTCACTAGAGGGAGCAATTCCCAAAATTGCAGCATTGGCATGTGGTAAAGCAACCACATTGCTCTATGCTACAAAATTTGAGAAGACACACTCGCTCTATCGTCCTCAAACAATCCCCCCTCCTTTTTCCTGGCTAGTGCCAGGAGAAAGGAGGGGATTGAATGTTCAAACCTCCTACACTGTGTGTCACCATTTTTTGAGCGAACACACAGTGTAGTAGGCTTACACAGTAAAACATGAACAAACACAGACATAACTTACCTGCTCCTGCTGCCGCCGCTCCCTCCTGTCCGTCCGCTCCGTCTGCTCCCTCCACTCCTAGTGCTTGCTTCAGAACACATGTCCAGAAGCCGCGACCGGAAGTAGTAATCTTACTGTCCAGCCGCGGCTTCCGGTCCACAAGAAAATGGCGCCGGATGTCGCTCGGCCGAAGACCTTCCATTTGGACTGTGTGGGAGCGGCGCATGCGCCGTTCCCACACAGACGCCGTACAGCATAGTGAATGGAACGGCTCCCGTTCGCATTCTCTATGGGGCTGTATGTGCCGTATTCCATGTCTGTATGTGTCGTTAATCGACACATACAGAGATGAAAAAAAAAATGGCAGCCCCCATAGAGAAGAAAAAGTTAGAAAATAAAAAAAAGTAAAACACAAACAAATATATTTTTTTTTTTAATAAAGCACTAAAAGCAAATTGATATAAAAAAAAAAATTTCGCGACACCCTACCTTTAAGTGCAACGAGGGCGTCACCGTTTCTCCTAAATGCTCTTACGTCGCTCCCCAGTTCAACCCCCCTCCCTCCCTTCTTACATTGATTGACAGGGGCCAGGCAGCGTAATCACCCTTAAAGGAACAGTGTCATCACAAATTATTTTTTTATATGTTAAAGATGTTAGTGCTTTATTAAAAACGTTTATATTTATTTGTGTGTTTGTGTTTTACTTTTTCTTATTTTTACACTTTTTCTTCCCTATGGGGGCTGCCATTTTTTGTTCCATTTCTGTATGTGTCGATTAACGACACATACAGACATGGAATACGGCAGCCACAGTCCCATAGGGACTGCGAACGGCTCCCGTCCCATTCACTTGTGTGTACGGCGTCTGTGTGGGAACGGCGCATGCGCCGCTCCCACACAGTCCAATTTGAAATTAGCGCCGTCCGGCGCCATTTTCCTGTGGACCGGAAGTCGCGGCCGGACAGTAATATTACTACTTCCGGTCGCGGCTTCCGGAATTGTGCACTTGGACCAGCGGCAGCAGACGGAGCGGACGGGCCGGAGGGAGCCGCGGCGGCAGGAGCAGGTAAGAGATTTCAATGTATGTTCGTGTTTGTGTGTGTTTACTACTGTATGTAAACCTACTACACTGTGTGTTAGCTCAAAAAATGGCGACACACAGTGTAGGAGGTTACACCGTTCAAACCCCTCGTTTATCCCGGCACTAGCCAGGATAAAGGAGGGGGGGATGCTGAGAGCTCACTAGAGCGAGGGCTTTTTACCCAATTTTGCAATGCTGCAATTTTGGGAATAGCTCCATCTAGTGACCAGAAATGGGAAATATTATAAATTAGAATTAATTTATAATATTTCCTGACTAGTGAAAAAAATAAAAAAAATTTGAACAATGTTTAATCACCCACACACTACATGTTTAATTAAAAAAAAAAAACATGTTTTTCTGGCAACACATTGCCTTTAAGGTCTTTGACGATTCTGTTTTTTAACAAAATTGTTTAATTCGATTCCCTAGTGGCGCTGTCGCGCCTTGCTGCAAGAGGAAGCTCAGCCTCGCCGCATGTCTGGTCTACCCCATTGCCTCATCTGCTCCCTTTTCCGTCCCGGCTCGATCACTGTAGTTCCCTCTAAGAGTGGAATACCCTGCCAGAGCGTTGGTAACCGCTGGACGGGGATTCCGTTCCAGGAGGAGCCCCTGTCGTCACTGTCCAGGGGCTCTCAATAGAAGCAGATTTCCCGGCCAGAGCATCGCAAGATCTTTGGCCGCGGACTCCTGTCTTAGGAAAGCCCATGACGTCACTGTCCACCGACAATGCTTTTGGCTGGGGATTCCACTCCTAGAGAGAGCTTCAGTGGTGCTATCTACAGAGGGTGTGGCTCGATCTACATGGGCACTGTGGCACTATATGGGGGTGTCGAACTATCTACATGGGTACTGTGTGAGGTGCTATTGTCACTGTGGCACTATCTACAGTGAAGGAAATAAGTATTTGATCCCTTGCTGATTTTGTAAGTTTGCCCACTGTCAAAGACATGAACAGTCTAGAATTTTTAGGCTAGGTTAATTTTACCAGTGAGAGATAGATTATATAAAAAAAAATAAAGAAAATCACATTGTCAAAATGATATATATTTATTTGCATTGTGCACAGAGAAATAAGTATTTGATCCCTTTGGCAAACAAGACTTAATACTTGGTGGCAAAACCCTTGTTGGCAAGCACAGCAGTCAGACTTTTTTTGTAGTTGATGATGAGGTTTGCACACATGTTAGATGGAATTTTGGCCCACTCCTCTTTGCAGATCATCTGTAAATCATTAAGATTTCGAGGCTGTTGCTTGGAAACTCGGATTTTCAGCTCCCTCCATAAGTTTTCGATGGGATTAAGGTCTGGAGACTGGCTAGGCCACTCCATGACCTTAATGTGCTTCTTTTTGAGCCACTCCTTTGTTGCCTTGGCTGTATGTTTCGGGTCATTGTCGTGCTGGAAGACCCAGCCACGAGCCATTTTTAATGTCCTGGTGGAGGGAAGGAGGTTGTCACTCAGGATTTGACGGTACATGACTCCATCTATTCTCCCATTGATGTGGTGAAGTAGTCCTGTGCCCTTAGCAGAGAAACACCCTCAAAACATAATGTTTCCACCTCCATGCTTGACAGTGGGAACGGTGTTCTTTGGGTCATAGGCAGCATTTCTCTTCCTCCAAACACGGCGAGTTGAGTTAATGCCAAAGAGCTCAATTTTAGTCTCATCTGACCACAGCACCTTCTCCCAATCACTCTCAGAATCATCCAGATGTTCATTTGCAAACTTCAGACGGGCCTGTACATGTGCCTTCTTGAGCAGGGGGACGTTGCGGGCACTGCAGGATTTTAATCCATTACAGCGTAATGTGTTACCAATGGTTTTCTTGGTGACTGTGGTCCCAGCTGCCTTGAGATCATTAACAAGTTCCCCCCGGGTAGTTTTCATCTGAGCTCTCACCTTCCTCATGATCAAGGATACCCCACAAGGTGAGATTTTGTATGGAGCCCCAGATCGATGTCGATTGACAGTCATTTTGTATGTCTTCCATTTTCTTACTATTGCACCAACAGTTGTCTTCTTCTCACCCAGCGTCTTACTTATGGTTTTGTAGCCCACTCCAGCCTTGTGCAGGTCTATGATCTTGTCCCTGACATCCTTAGAAAGCTCTTTGGTCTTGCCCATGTTATAGAGGTTAGAGTCAGACTGATTAATTGAGTATGTGGACAGGAGTCTTTTATACAGGTGACCATTTAAGACAGCTGTCTTTAATGCAGGCACCAAGTTGATTTGGAGCGTGTAACTGGTCTGGAGGAGGCTGAACTCTTAATGGTTGGTAAGGGATCAAATACTTATTTCTCTGTGCACAATGCAAATAAATATATATAATTTTGACTATGTGATTTTCAGTTTTTTTTTAAATATAATCTATCTCTCACTGGTAAAATTAACCTAGCCTAAAAATTCTAGACTGTTCATGACTTTAACAGTGGACAAACTCACAAAATCAGCAAGGGATCAAATACTTATTTCCTTCACTGTATGTGGGCTCTGGCACTTTATATGTGGGCACTATGGCACTTTATGTGTGGGCACTGTGGTACTACGTGTGCACTGTGGCACTATCTACATTGGGCACTATGGCACTTTATGTGTGGGCACTGTGGTACTACGTGTGCACTGTGGCACTATTTACAGTGGGCACTGTGGCACTTTATATGTGGGCACTGTGGAACTTTACATGTGGGCACTGTGGCACTATCTACAGGGGGCCCTGTGGCACTTTATATGTGGGCTCTGTGGGACTTTGTATGGAACTGTGGCACTACGTGGGCACTGTGGCACTCTCTACAGTGGGCATTGTGGCACTTTATATGTGGGCACTGTGGCACTATCTAGAGTGGGCACTGTGGCACTATCTACACTGGGCACTATGGCACTTTATATGTGGGCACTGTGGCACTATGTGGGCACTGTGGCACTATGTGGGCACTGTGGCAATGTACAGTGTGCACTGTGGCACTTCATATGTGTGCACTGTGGTACTATGTGTGCACTCTGGCACTATCTATAGTGGGCACTATGGCAGTTTCTATGTGGGCACTGTGGCACTTAATGTGTGGGCCATTACCTAACATCGACCGAGGTCGCAAGCGCCGCATATCCATATCCACGGACGAAATCCGTGTCTGAAGAAGGTCGAATGTATAGACCGAAACGTTAAACCTATTTTTGGATTACTATTTTTCGCTATATGTGAAATAAAATATCACTTATTGCATAATACTTGGAGTACTCAGTTCTCATTTTTGATACGTTGGCATGGAAGCCTACTCACGCACCCCTGAAACACGGAGTGCTGCGGGATTAAGAAAGTACAGTGGGCACTGTGTCACTATCTACAGGGACATTGCGGCACTATCTACATGGGCACTGTGGTGTTTTCAAGGGGTTTGCACAAAAAAACAGACAAATGAAATCCGTCCATTTTTTTTAATGGCCATGAAAAACGGATGGAAAATGGATGACAAATGGCCATTAAAAACAGACAGACGGACTGGAAATGGATGAAAATTTGGAGACACACTGATGCAAAACAGCCATGAAAAACTGAAAGTTGATCAGTTTGTAATGGCCATTTTTTTCCACTGTCGCGTGACTGTAGCCTAAATGACTTTGATGCCAGGAGTCCAGTTTACCGTGGTCGGGCTGTGAAATCCGGATGACACATGCACTGTTTTTCATGGCCCGATCACGGTTGTGTCAATCTGGCTTTAATTTCATTTATTTAAATCCCCATGGTTGGGCCGATACTGTACAGGGTCCTGCACAGACTTCAAACACTAACATGTAATCTCTCCCCAAAGTGGCCGTTATATGTCTGGCCCTGCTGAAATTTAGACTGCTCTCATCTGCAATGTCGAGACCAGCTGAGGTGGTGACGGGCAGAGAGGGATGTTAGTGCATGCAAGTATATACTTGATTATAGATTCTGTTGCCCATAAGTTTGAAAAATATCTCGATTTTATTTTTTGGCAAAATCGCTCAGCCCTAGGGAAAGGTAACACCCAGTTAGCATAGCTAATCTATGAACATTTTTCACCATGTTTCTACTTAGACCTTGTTTTTTTTTTTAGCCTACATCCAGCACCGCCAGCACATTGCTCATTTTGTTTTCCATACCTGCACACATTGTTCAATTCGTACATTTTAAAAAGTTATTCCAGGGAAATAATCCTATTAACCTGTAATATACTTCATTTAGGAAGCACCATTGCTTAACTTTTTTTTTTTTTACTGAGAACCCTTATTGCAATAGGTGGTTACTTCTCAGCTGTGTTGGGATGTAAGAAGTGGGATTGCAGTATTGAGTGGCATAGCCATGGTTCTGACAAGTTTGCCTTCTTTATAAAGATCTGGCCCTTACAATAAAGCACATTAACCCTCCACATAACACCAGCCCTCGTTTCAGCTTTTCTACTTTTAGATCAACTGAACAGATACTACCAGCATTAAACCCAGGATCCTGTACCATGTAACCTTAAATAATACATTATTTTTTAAAAACATCCTTATGGACACATTGGAAACTGGGGCGTACACAAAGGGGTGATTACATAGTAAAAACGACGCTTGTATGCCTTTCAACTGTATCCGCGTCCTCAGGATGCAGATACAGTTGAATACCATGGCAACAGGCCACTTCAAACCTGCGGCCTACAAGCTGCCTGGAACTTGACGCAGGCTGACGCAATGCAGTGACGTCATTGCGCCCGTCTGCGCCAAACTGCTGACAGTGCTAACCAGAGTCTGGAAGAGGCCTGTAACCTGAGCAGCTCCATTCATCGTGGGAACGCGGTACAGTGAGTATTATTTTCAGGGGTGCAGTTAAGCTGTGTGGGTGCACTAAAGGGTAATTTTACTGTACTATGGGAAAACTATTATTGTGTTGATGTAAGGGGGCATTACTGTGAAGTAAAGGGGCACTATTAATTGTGGGGGCACAAAGGGGGGACTATTACTTTGTTAGGGTCGTTAATACTATATTCGGACGCAAAGGAGGGCACTGAAGGGGCACTAATATTGTGTTGGGGCACTATTAATGTGCTGCAGACATAAAGGGGGCACTGTTAGTATGTGGAGCCACTAAGGGGGCACTATTGCTGTGTTGCAGCACTAAGGGAGCACTAATACTATACTGATGCCACTAAGGTAGCACTACTACTGTGTGGGGCACAAGGGGGGCACTGTTACTGTGCTGGCAGAAGGAGGGCACTATTACCATCTGTGGCATTTGTTTGGCACCTTTTTGAGGGTAAACAAAGATGTGGGGATACATGGGGCAGCAGCAGGTGTACGGGTGGCACCAATGCAATATATGAACACAGGAACCAGGCAGGTGGTAGATATTACACAACTTTATTTCAGCAATGAAATTAGTATCTGTGAGTTATACGGTGACATAATATCAGTCTCTGAAAATATCCAGATACCACAGTCATCTGCCAGACATCAATGAGAACAGTCCCATCAGAAGCAGGATGGAAAAGTTAAGGGGGCAGGTGGATGAGAAGCTTGGGTTGAAGATGGAGAGTAGGTGGGCAGGGTGTTGGAACGCAAGGTGTCTAAGATGTCTCGGCAGCAAACTCTGCAGTCTAGTCATGATTGGGAGAAGTCGTCATTGCGGTAGGGGTCGGATAGAGAAGAATAGGGAGAGTGAACAACTACAACCAGAGAAGATGTCACCTGTGAGTGACTGGATTTATGTACTGTATTCACTTATACGGTCTGCAGAGCACCTGTGCAAAACTGGTATTTATCATCATGTGGTCACTGTATAGTGGTAATATCGGTCTTTGTATAGTGGATTTTATTCATTAACAGTATGAGGGTATTATTCAGTTACTGTGTGGTTATAATATAATATAATATAATATATGGTCATGGTGGGGCGGCAGTATTTAGTGGCATTATGGTGGTAATATTCAGTCACTATGTGGTGGTAATGTGTGGTCATGCTGTGGAGCTATTATTTGGCCCTTGTACTGTATAGTCTGCTCTACTGTACAGCCTGCTCGTCCTAGCACTAAGAGAGAACACTTTCTGCCTACTTCTAGTGTTAGCAAGTGTTTTCTCCCAGCACAGAGGTGCTAGGACAGGCAGGGAGGATACAGCTACCTGTGTTTGAGGAGAAAGGATTCCACTTTTCTCTCTGGAAGAAGAAAGAAGGAACCTTTTAACCCAATCACAAGCAGCCACGTCCTCTGCTAATCCTGCAGTAGTAGAAGCTATTAGAATGAGAGTAAGTGCAGTGTGCACAACACCCCAAGTTCGGACAGAGCTTATTAAACAATTTTTTCTAACAGCCACCTTCCCTTGAGAAAATGCTGTTCACGACAACTGTTGGGAACTTGGAATTAAATATGTCCATATTACGGTTGCCGACTGCATTCAACTTACTCACCTGAAAGGTATACTGACATATAATTTAATGGTTTCATAGACCTCTAAGGGCCAGACTTATGCCAGAAAAGTGTCCTTTTGGCATACGTTTGGCTGGTTTACATCTCAATATCTTTTTCAACTGTACTGAAAAGCATAGTCAGCTACACTTTACAGTACAGCAGCATATATTAAGGTATATGTTTTTGTTTTTTTACAATGGAAGTCAATGGCAGGCATATGTATTTGAATAGGAACACAATTGCATATGTTTCCAGTATATATTTTTGTATTATTTATATGCTGAATGTAGTTGGGCAACATGGTGTGAACAGAGTTTTACAGAATTAGTTATTTTTAAAATTGTCAAGTCTGCAATTTTCCTTCTGCTTTACCGGTATGTCGCACTAAATCACCTCTTGAGCTAAAGGCAGTGCCATTTGCATTATAAACTTTTCTGTGAGATATATTGAAGTTTTCAAAGTAAAATGGTAAACTCTTTTTTTACTATAATGAAAAATGTTCAAACATCAGCAGAGGCAATATACATGTAATGACGCTCGACAGTATTTAAACCCTCAATAGAAGAAACAATTTTCATAGTAAAAAGAAAAACGGAAAGACTAAAAAGCAAAGAGCTCACAATAAAAATTTAAGCCAAGGGGGTCCGATGAATTAAGGGTAAAAATCCAGTGACCCTCGACTTTGGACATCTTATAGATGAAATAACCCCCTCTCCATTTAAAGAGGCTCTGTCACCAGATTTTGCAACCCCTATCTGCTATTGCAGCAGATAGGCGCTGCAATGTAGATTACAGTAACGTTTTTATTTTTTTTAAAACGAGCATTTTTGGCCAAGTTATGACCATTTTCGTATTTATGCAAATGAGGCTTGCAAAAGTACAACTGGGCGTGTTGAAAAGTAAAAGTACAACTGGGCGTGTATTATGTGTCTTACATCTGGGCGTGTTTACTACTTTTACTAGCTGGGCTTTCTGATGAGAAGTATCATCCACTTCTCTTCAGAACGCCCAGCTTCTGGCAGTGCAGATCTGTGACGTCACTCACAGGTCCTGCATCGTGTCGGCACCAGAGGCTACAGTTGATTCTGCAGCAGCATCAGCATTTGTAGGTAAGTAGCTACATCGACTTACCTGCAAACGCCGATGCTGCTGCAGAATCATCTGTAGCCTCTGGTGCCGATGTGTCCTCGCTCGTCTGACACGATGCAGGACCTGTGAGTGACGACACAGCGTGATCTCTTGAGAACACGGCTGTGTCTGCACTGCCAGAAGCTGGGCGTTGTGAAGAGAAGTGGATGATACTTCTATACACAACGCCCAGCTAGTAAAAGTAGTAAACACGCCCCGATGTAAGACACATAATACACGCCCAGTTGTACTTTTACTTTTCAACACGCCCAGTTGTACTTTTGCAAGCCTCATTTGCATAAATACTAAAATGGTCATAACTTGGCCAAAAATGCTTGTTTTTTAAAAATAAAAACGTTACTGTAATCTACATTGCAGCGCCTATCTGCTGCAATAGCAGATAGGGGTTGCAAAATCTGGTGACAGAGCCTCTTTAAGGGTTACCGCTTCAATGCACATAAAGCAAGATCCCTATTAATTACTTAAAGGCTATGTAAACCATTAAAACCATTAAAACAGTGTATTTTAGTGTTTAGTGCAATTTTGTAATTTGTTTTTATTAATAAAAATTTACTTTTTGAGATACAGCTTCTATGTATCCTGGATACATAGAAGCTGTATCTTGCACTGAAACCTGAACCTGTCAAGTCAGTGGGACTGGCGGCTTCTGTGACCGCGGGTCCTGCGTGTCTCTGACATATGAACTTAGATGTGATCGCTAACTGCTGGATCCTATATGACAGAGACACGCAGGACCCGCTGTCACCGAATCCGTCAGTCAGTCGTGCTGACTTGACAGGTTTCAGTGCAAGATACAGCTTCTATGTATCCAGGATACACAGAAGCTGGATCTGAAAAAGTAAAACAAAAATTTAATAAAAAATTTTTTTACAAAGTTTCACTAAATACTAAAATACACTGATTTAGAAAAAAAAGTCTTCAAGGGTTTACATAGCCTTTAATGCTTTTCCACATAATGTTGAGAGAGTGTATGCCCCCTATAGTCCTTTTGAATATTGTTAAAATATACAAATAAAAATGTGTAAGCAAGTAACAAGGACACTAGTGGCAACAACAATATAAATTTTAGTAAACTCAATGTGTCTCAGCAAAAACATAGTAAAAGTAAAAAAAGTAAAAACTGATTTTATTGACAGAAAACCAATAAAAAAACGGTCCAAAGGAAAAAATGTTAAGTGTCATCTCATCTACATCCCCAACCAAATTGACCAAACTTTTTTTGGGGGGGATAGAAGAAAACCTGAAATTTCGCCACTCTTTTTTTGCGCCCTAAATCTACGTCGTTTACCGTGTGGTATAAATAACAAATAACTTTATTCAGCGGGTTGTTACGATCGCAACGGTACTAAATTTGTATAGATTTTGTATGTTTTACTACTTGCACATTAAAAACACTTTTTTTTCAAAATTATTTGTTCTTGCGTCTCCATATTTGAAGAGTCATAACTATTTTATTGTTCCGCCGATGCAGTTGTATGAGGGCTTTTTTTTTTGCGGTACAACTTTTCGTTTTTATTGGTACCATTTGAGACTAGATGCAGCTTTTTAATCACTTTTTAAGTCAGGATTAACAGAAAACAGCAATTTGTCCATTTGTTTTTATTTTATTTTTTACGGTGTTCACTGTGCGGGTTAAATAATGTAACAGCTTTATAGTCGGGGTCGTTACGGACGCGGCGATACCAAATATGTGTAATGTTTTTGCTTTATTGTGGGTTTTTTTTTAATAGTAAAGCATTTTGTAAGGGGAAAAAGTGGGTTTTTCATTATTTTTTTTTCACATTTTTTTTAATTAACTTTATTCAACTTTTTTTTACTTTTTACTAGTCCCACTAGGGGACTTCACTATGCGATCATACGATCGCTAATATAATACACTGCAATACTTCGTATTGCAGTGTATTACTGCCTGTCCGTTTAAAACGGACAGGCATGTGCTAGGACATGCCGCTGGCATATCCTAGCTGGCATTCACTACAGGCAGACCTGGGGGCCTTTATTAGGCCACCTGGCTGCCATCGGAGACACAGACACTCGGTGATTTTATCGCCGGGTGTCAGTGGGATGAGAGGGAGCTCCCTCCATCTCTCCATAACCACTGAGATGCAGTGCACGCTATTCAGCACCGCATCTGAGGGGTTAAACTTTTGAGATCGTTACTTATATCGATCTCACCCGATCGAGCAGGGACGCCCCCAGCCCTCAGCTACCTCTGGCAGCTGAGAGCAGGGAGATTTGACAGCTCCCTGCTCTGTTTACTTTATTCTAATGCAGCGCCGTGGAATAGCGGCGCTGTAGAATAAAGCCCACTAATGACCGCCGTGAAAAGGCTTATCGGCGGTCATTAACCCCTTCCCGTCGTAAACAACTTTCAGATTTTCATTTTCGTTTTTTCCTCCCCACATTCCAGAAGCCATAACGTCTTTATTTTTCCGTCGATATAGTACTATGAGGGCTTGATTTTTGCGGGACGAGTTGTAGTTTTTCGTAGTACCATTTATTTTGCCGTAATGTACTAGGAAACAGGAAAAAAATTATTTGTGGGGTAGAAAATGAAAAAAACAGCTATTCCTCCATGTTTTTTTGCGCGCTGTTTTTACGGAATTCACTGTGCAATTAAAACAACATGTTAACTTTATTCTGTGGGTCAATACGATTACGGCGATACCAAATATATATAGTTTTTTCTATGTTTTACTACTTTTACATGTAAAAACCGAAGTGTAAAAAAGAAAATTTATTTAGGTGTACAAAGATGGCGGACCTGTGGGCATTCATTAAGCCCCCAGGCAGCCATAGCAACCATCGCCCCCGCGATTGCGTTGCGGGGGGCGCGATGAGCTGTTAGAGGGGGTCGCCCCCCTCTTTCTGACGATTTAAATGCTGCGGTCAGTATTGACCGCAGCATTTAACGAGTTAAACTAGCGGGATCGCGCTCAAGCGCGACGCCGCTAGTTACTCTGAAGTGTCGGCTATAACATACAGCCGACACCGTCATCGTATGGAGCAAGCTCACTGCGTGAGCCCGCTCCATACTTCCCCTACCAGACTTTGGCGTATGGATACGTCAAATGTCGGGAAGGGGTTAAGGGGTTAAAATAGGAAAACATTTGATGTTTATATGTTGAAGTGCTGTTTGAAGTATAGAAAAGATTTAAAGAATTCTTCTTAGTACCAATCAGTGCAGTGCAAATAGTACAGTCTACACTGCACCGCCCCATATATCTCCTCGGCAGCCAGTCTCATTTGCGGCGTCACTCTCTGCAATTACATTCGAGCCAGTCCAGGCTGTTTTGAAGCGGCACGTCCTGGACTGGTTTCTTTGCTCTACCTGCTGTATAGTATTTTTTAAATATATAGACTCAACAGGTTAAATCGCAAGTTAGGTGCCAATGACAAGTGTCTGAGCACCTCTAATATATGGTTATATAATGGCAAGCTTCATTGCATCATAAAAAACGAGGAGAAAAAGAAGCCGTAACACCACAAATGCTTAAAGATATAAATTACAAATTTTATTAGGACATACAACATAAAATGACATTAATATAAAATTTAAAGGGATCTAAAAGAAACAGTGTGGTTGCTTCAAAACGATTAATTCCAGAGTGTCTTGCATAACCGATTCCTTAGCGGTTGCGTAAGCCTCACAACGACCAACAAATGCGTGTCTAAATCCTATGGTACGGGCGTATATGCAGCCTATATGTGAAAACACAGATATAGTCTTGAGGAAGACACAGGGTTAGATTTAACACCATATGCTCCTAAGTACCCAAAATCAAGAGGCTGTATAACAAATTACGCCAGGGTGAGAAGGTAAGATCACGGGAGGGAGGTCAGAGTCAGGCAAACATAGCCGGACAGAGAGTCAAGTATCTAGAGCGTTCAAAAAACAAAAAGAGTCTGTACATGCATAATAAATATGTCTGCAAGCTTACCCATGGTGATAGATAGTATGATGGCCCCAAACGGCAGCCTGATATGGTAGCGCCCCGACACTGGTTTCGCCAATCTAGCTTCCTCAGGGGGTACTGCTGTATTGTAGTGGTCTGCCTGTGCTGGCTTAATGCCAGTGGTGGATTAATATGATCTTAGGCCCTGGGCTGTACACAAGTTATGGGCCCACACCCTACACGTAAGTATCACCTGCATGTCAAAGTACATAACATGCCACTCTGCAGACTGTCTCTTAGCCTGATCATCTGCTCCCACACTCACATTTCCCCACTGCCCACACCACAGTAATTTACATAGATTGTAAGACCAACATTACCAATACCCCATACTGTTACTGAATAATACCCCCACACCATAACCACACAGTGGCTTAATAATACTTCCACATCATGACTGCATATTACCACCGCATAGTGTCTGAATAATACCACCATAGTGTTAATGAATAATACATCCACTCCATGAGAACATATTACTACCACATAGTGACTGAATAATACCAGCATACTGTTACTGAATAATACCACCACTCCATAACCAAATAGTGACTGAATAATACCCCCATACTGTTACTGAATAATACCGCCACACCATAACCATATAGTGACTGAATAATACCCCCATATTGATACTGAAAAAAAACAAGATCACATATTACTACAACACAGTGTCAGAAAAAAACCACAATACTGTTAGTGAATAAAACACAGTATATATAGACCAATATTACCAGATGCCAGTTATACACGGGAAATCTCCAGACCATATAAGTGATTACAGTATAGTTATATTGAGTGACTCACAGGTGACGTCTTCTCAGTTTGAAGTCGCTCACTTTCACATTTTCTTCTTCATCCAGCCAAGACTGCAATGAAAACTTTTCCTGGACACGATTTCCTAAGCCCTGCAGAATATGACACAGATATCGCTGGCTCCTTGCTCAGTAGTAATGCGACCTTTTATGCCCCATTCAGTACTAATGCCACTTTTTCTGCCACACTCCGTAATAATGCCCCACAGTAATTTTGCCTCTTTGTACCCCCACTCAGTAAAAATGCCTGCTTTATGCCCCCACAATAAGGATGACCCCTTTTGTATGCCACTTTTTTATGCCCCCTTTTTATTACCTAATAGACTTATGAATTTTAACGGAGTTCAGTGGCCCGGCGTGGACGGCATGATGCAGTGACGTCATCGTGCTGGGCAGTTGACGTCATCAGCATGCTCCCGATCTCTTGTAGGCCTCAGGTCTAAACCAGGCTGTGGCCTAAAAGAGCAAACAGCGGAGCAGGGAGCGAATTGCCAGGGGTTGGCTGGCAAATTTTAGTCTGCGGGGCCAGCACACAGCACTGGCCCAAGAGTAGCGGCCCATTCTGGGGGCACTGGGAAATTGGTGAGTTTGCCCCCCTAACAAGGCTGCGGAAGAACTCTGCTACCTGTCAACGGAAAAATAATCCGCCAGGAGGAAAAATGTTTCTTGATGGCTGAGTACAAGAAAGCGTGACCTGGGAATTAGACTTTTTTGTACTCCGCCATGGGGAAACATATTTCCCTCTGGCGGATGACTTTTCAGTTGACAGGAAGCAGAGTTACATGAAGGGGAATTATTTTTCCTTGACCTCTAGTTTCTATTGTGGCAAATTTAATTTTTTTTAATTTTTATACTGCTAACCTTTCTTTGGTAGGTTCCGCTAGAGCGTTTGGACTACGTCGTAGATTCATTGGACTACTTCGATGATCTACTTTTTTTTAAAAATAAAAAAATGATGAGTTTAGATTTGCATGTGGGAGTTTAGATTTCAATAAAAAAAAAAATTCTTATGTCTGTTTTTTTTAATACTTTATTATGGTCTTAGTAATGGCTCCTGTCTGATTGAGAGCGTCCATTACTAAGAAGAGGCTTAGTGTTAGCCAGTAAAAAGGCTATCACTAACTCCTATTTTTACCCCGGTTCTCACTGCCGCGAGGGGAGTACGATCCAGTACCCAACCATCTGAAGCGACAGTAAGCCAGCAGGGCGGCCGCAGGCTGGTTTTACCAGGCTGGGAAGGGACAAAAACCATGGCCCTTCCCACCCTGGTAATGCTAGACTGCAGCTGCTTTATTATTATATCTGGCTGGTTATGAAAAATAGCGGGAACCCCAAGTCATTTAAAAATAAAAAAAAATTGAAAAAAAATTATGTGAGATCCCCTCCATTTTTCATAACCAGCCAGATACAATAAAGCAGCATCAGCCTAGCATTACCAAGGTGGGAAGGGTCACGGCTTTTGGCCATTCCGAGCCTGATATTACCAGCCTGCGGCCACCCCAGTGCCCGCCCTTCACTTCAGATGGTCGGGTGCTGGATCGTACCCAGCTCTTCCCAGTACTCCTGGTGACGGGTAATAATAGGGGTTAGTGATAGCCTTATTACTGGCTAGCACTAAGCCCCTTCTTAGTAATGGACACTCTCAATCAGGCATCTGCCATTACTAAGGTGGTAATGAAGTATTAAAAAACAGAGACATAAAGAAATGTATTTTATTTAAATAACAACTCTTCCACACAATCCACTTTAACCATTTTATTAAAAAAAAGAAAAAAAGCTTAAATCAGCGAAGTAGTCCAACGAATCTACGACGTAGTCCAAATGGTCCAGCGGATACTGCAAAACAAAAATTAGCAGTATGAAAAATAAAAATAAAGATGGCTGCCCCCACATAAGTACAAACTTACGAATAAATAGTTATATTAAAATAATTAGAAAAATTAAGCCCATAAAATAAAACATATCAAATAAAAAATAAAAAAATGATAACACCTTTCTTTTAAAGAAAACCTTTCACCTCCCCATACATGTGCAGCTGAGTGCAGCATGTAATGGAGGGCTGCACAAACTCTGGGGCACTTTACATTTTTTTTCTAGCCTCCTTCTTATTTAGATATCGGGGCTGTAATATTTGGCGCTCGATATTTAAATAACACCATGAACTGTCAATGGGGAGGTAATTGGCAAGGGGGCGTGTAACATTGCTGTGACACTGTCCAATCAGCTACGGACAGCGTCACAGCAAGAGCTGGAGAGAGAGCACGTTCGCGCAAGCGCGCAGCTCCGCCACCACTACGGAACAGAAGAGGAGAAGAAGAGTGTGAATTCTTCTTCTTCCGTTTCATGGCATCGGAGCTGTGCACGCACGCACGCTCTCACTCTTTAGCTCTCGGCAGACAAGGACGACAAGACTGATCTCTTGCGAGAGATCACACAGTCTTGTACTTTTTCAATGTAAGGACTTACCAGGTTGAGTAGAGAGTTAGGCGTCACAAGCAAATAAGCAGAGCGCCCCAAAAAAGTAACACAGCAAAACTTCATATAATCATAAAAAACTGGGAGAAAGAGAAGTCATATCGCCACAAAGGTTGAATGTAAAAATAGCAAAATTTATTAGGACATACAATACAGAATTATAAATACAAATAAAATTCAAAGATAGATCCGAATAAAAAAGGAAAAGAGCAGTGCGGTAATTAGAGATTTGGGATATAGAGCCCACTATAAATGCAAATAATTCTAATACAAAAACACTTCCTGGTGTGAATCACACATGACAACATCTAGATGATATATTATCTGCATACATAATATGGACTAGGAGTGACACGCAGCAGGATTTAGGAATTAAGTTATAGCACCAGATCGATCCAAGTAGCTCTGATGCCTGTTACATAACTCGAGAGTAGTGTTTAGATATCTCTATTTGTTTTTTGCCCTTGGCAGAAATAGGTACAGACAAACTGAATCAAAGTGCCAAAGTAAACCTAAAGCTGTCAAAGACGTAGTCCAATATGTTTAGTCCGTGTGAAATCACATTGTATAAAGTGTAAAAAATGTATAGTAGTGGGCTTACCCATTAGAATAAATCGAGTGAAGTCCCGCACTGCAGCCTGAAAGGTGTTGCGCCCCGACGCGCGTTTCGCCGATATGGCTTCCCCCTAAATCCTAAATCCTGCTGCGTGTCACTCCTAGTCCATATTATGTATGCAGATAATATATCATCTAGATGTTGTCATGTGTGATTCACACCAGGAAGTGTTTTTGTATTAGAATTATTTGCATTTATAGTGGGCTCTATATCCCAAATCTCTAATTACCGCACTGCTCTTTTCCTTTTTTATTCGGATCTATCTTTGAATTTTATTTGTATTTATAATTCTGTATTGTATGTCCTAATAAATTTTGCTATTTTTACATTCAACCTTTGTGGCGATATGACTTCTCTTTCTCCCAGTTTTTTACAGTCTTGTACTTGCCTGCCGAGAACTGAAGAGTGAGAGCGTGCGCACACACATGCTCTCTTCTCTCCAGCTCTTGCTGTTGACATTGTCTGTAGCGGATTGGACAGTGTCACAGCGATGTTACACGTTCATGGGGTTATTTAAATATCGGGCGCCAAATATTACGGCACCGATATCTAAGTAAGGAAAGAGGGTAGGAAAAAAAATGCCCCAGAGTTTGTGCAGCCCTAACTATTACATGCTGCACTCAAATGCACATCTATGGGCAGGTGAAAGGTTCTCTTTAAAGTGTAACAACTTTTTTAAAAACTTTTGACATGTAGAAGTTTTGATCAGTGGGGTCCGAACACTGAGACCCCCCCCACTAGTCGCTAAAACAAAGCAGCAGAAGTGCCCGGGTGAGCGGTGTGCTGCTTCAATTCTGTTTGGCTTTCCTTGGAGCAATGTACATGCTCAATAGAAAGTCTATGAGTCCGTACACCGCTCACTCGGCTGAAAGTCGATCATAAATGAAGCGGCACATCGCTCACCCGAGCACTTCTGCTGCTTCGTTTTAGCGATCTGTGGGGTCTCAGTGCTCGGTCCCCCACCGATTAAAACTTCGGACATGTCACTATGACATGATAAAAGTTTAGTTACAGGTTAAAGGCTATGTGCACCTTTAAAAACTTATTTTATATATATATCACTATGATATATAAAGATATCTATCAATGCGATTGGTGCAAGTTTTAATTACTTTTTATTGAAAATTATTACAACTTTTTGAGATACAGCTGCTTTGTATCCTGTATACAGAGCAGCTGTATATAGCGCTGAGACCTGAATCTGTTAGGTCGCCTATTATCGATCACATCTAAGTTATGAACTTAGATGTGATCGGTAACAGCTCGATTCTGCAGAACCCGCTGACCTGACGCATACAGGATTCAGCGCTGTATACATTATATATATACATATATATATAGTTGAATTAGCGAGGGCAGGTTTATGGGGAAGGATTAGGGCCTGTTCACATCAGTGTTGACTTTCCGTTCCGGGGTTCCGTCTGAGGTTTCCGTCGTGTGAACCCCGCAACGGAAAGTCAAACTGAAACCACAGCTTCCGTCACCATTGATAACAATGGCGACGGATACATTGCTAATGGTTTCCGTTCGTCACCATTCCAGTAGGTTTTTGTTTTTCCGACTGAATCAATAGCGCAGTCGACTGCGCTAATGGTGACGGAAACGGAAGCTGTGTTTTCAGTTTGACTTTCTGTTGCGGGGTTCACCCAACGGAAACCTCAGACTGAACCCAGGAACAGAAAGCCAACGCTGATGTGAACAGGCCCTTATACTGCGCTCAGCTTCCTGCCCCTACTAATTTAAAAGGGGTCGGTCAATGTTGGGGGGCCGGGAGTATACTGCAAGGGGGGGTCTGGCGTTTTAGCAGAGGGCTCTATAGGGGGAATTATCCCCCCATAGAGCCCTGACTAGTTACTATAGAGCCCTCTGCAGTAAGTCAGACGCTCAGAACCCCCCCCCCCCCTATCCTTCCATTATAGTGATGTGAGAGCTCTATGGGGTGGATTATTCCAGCCCCATAGAGCCCTTTGCTGTTGGTAAAATGCCCAAACCCCCCTTGCAGTATACTCCCGGGTCCCGGTCCCAGCAGCTTCGGCCGACCGAGTTCAGGCAGGAACGTACCTCGTGCGTCTACTCACTCGACCGCTCCTCCTGCAGACCTGCTCCCCTCTGGCAGCGCGTGCTGCGTACAGCGAGGAGGAGGAGTGTTACACATGTGCCCATCATGCGGCATGTCTGTATGGCCCCTCCCCTGGTCCAGTCCGTCCCTTGCTGAAAATGCCGCCCCCCGTTTTCGGGTAGGTGGCGCCTCCTGACTGTGAACAAGTCTATAAGGAAGAGTTTATAGACATGTATAAAAAGGGCATGGCCAATCAACTTTACTCTTGCTCAGCAGTGAACTCAGAGACATAGCTTTAAGGTAATCAGAAGTCGAAGTCACTCCCGTGCCCTGGTGACTGAGTAGACCTAATGACCTCTCTGCCACATGAGAACATTATAGATTTTGCACTGGATCCCAAAAGCTTCAAATTACGTCCCGGAGTGAACTATTATTGTTTAGGGGGCATGAAATGGGCAGAATTTCTAATGCGTCATTATAATGCACCTTGTTGACAAAAAAATATGGATGACGTTCTTGATGTTCATAGTAAAGTTAATTTTTTTGAAGGCTATAACCCTCACATGGTGCAAAAGATTTGTATTTTATCATTCTAAAAGATTTGTGCAAACACATATTTATGGCATATGCCCTTTTAAAGTGGTTCTTAACCTATAGTTCTGCACATAAATGCATATAATAAGCAGTTTTCAGTTACTGTATCTGCAAAGCTAGAATCGACATCTGCCTAACACTTTTATGGTATATTCACAGCTGGATTTTGGGTAAACTCCAATCTAATGTCTCATCATTACTGTAACATGAAATATATGAGTCCAAGGCTCATCAGTTCTGAAAACTAGAGACAGATATAATATCATCAGGATACATCTTTTCATTTTCAGCTCAAGGGAAGCGGCTTGTCCTTTGGTTATACATCTTCATTGTAAGGCACTCATCTCCTCAGTCTCTGTTATAAGGAAGGCATTATACCATCTGTGCTTACCCAGTTTTTTTTCCAATGAAATTTGCAATATTTGAGTCAATAAACAAAACTAACATTGATACAATGCACGGTCGTTTTAGTTTACATCAATATGTATTTAAATTACAAATTATTTTCACGTTACATTTTTCCTGTGATATGGATTGCTGATCCAGTGCATAAAAGGGTTAATTTGAGTAATAAAAACATTGTTCCAATCTAGTTAGATTTTTTTCTGCTTCATTACATTAGCTCCCTGCTCCCTCCTTCTGAGACCTAGAATGAGAACACACACTCCCTCTCAGCCTCTCTGCTTTTAGCTATAATTTGCACATAATGGAACAGCCAGAGGGGGGTTTGATCAATGACCTCTGTCTCCGAGATGCTGTTTCAAGGGAAACACATCTGCCAACATAAAGTATTGGAGCAATCATAGCTCAGTGAGCGTCGTAATAAGCAACTGTTACACTGGAACCATCAGTCATGTTCAGTTACAGACCTGAAAGGATATGACACCTCGGGGAGCAATGTCCTTCCATAAATTTGGGCAGCAATGAAGAATGATTTGCAATCAAGTAATAAAAGACCAAAAAAAAAGTCCACCACGCATACTAACATACAAGTTAGCCGACAAAGGAAATAATCTTGGCATTGTTTGCTTGTTATGTGAACTACAGCTGTCTTAGCGATTAAGATACGATTTTGGGAATTCTCTCGTAAAAATTTGCTAACAGAGCTTCCACTTGTGAAAGTGACATTCTTCTTTTAACAGTAAAGTGCATTTCATTAAGATAATGCAATTTTATCTCGCTTAATGGTAGCAATTGCTTAACCTTATGGTGAGAATACATAAACACCATAAAATGAATGTCACTCTTAGCATTATGGGAATTGGTGTGGTAGAAAAACAAAGAGCATGATTATAAACCACAAGGCTCTTTCTGCCTTCAAACTAGAGTCACGCTTCCACTATTTGTCAGCTGTATAAATACGCAATGGGGATGATGCTAAGTATATCAATGGCCGATCCAAATGATAAAGTGGCCATTTAATAAACTGTTTTCGTTTAAAGATTGCACTAAATGATGGGGAGTAATAAAACTAATATACTGCAGGATGTTTGCGCTCTGCTGAGGAAGCCTCAAAGCAGTCAAAAACATTAAAAGGCACAGCTCATGTGTAGAACTAGTGTTTAGTCTCCTTACGCCTCTCTATCAAGTAGCATAGTAAGCGAAAGCTCTGGCAGAAGGATAAAATGTCCTGCATCCCCCCCCCCCCCCCCCCTTAGCTTCTAGCTTCATAAAGGGCTATGGTGAAAAAAAAACTTTAATAATGATTCATTTTGTAAAACTGTGGGAAGTGGTAGTGAAGCTGTCTATGGCAACCAATCATGATGCTGCTGTCACTTTCGAAAAGGAACCCAAAAAATTAAAAGGTTGAATTTGATTGGCTGCTAAGGGCAAATACTCCACTTTAATTTTGCAGCAGTATTTATAAATCTCCCTGACGATTTTAGGTTATGATGTGATATCAATAGTTTAAAGTCCAAGTAAGGTTGCCACCAGGTCGGTAAAACAACGACCCAGATGGTATTAACCCAGGGAGGCCGGTGATGGTAAGAAATTATATAAATTTTACTGGCACAATTTTAATAGCATATGTTGGTAATTTTGCATAATAAGACGTGCATATCCATGCAGATGGCATCCAAATTGGATTTGATACTTCTCCTTTGCCAGGCCGCCCCGCCTCTAGGAACGTCAGCAGCAGAACTAGATCAAGTGTGGAATTGGCGCCGGCGTTAGATTGCAGCAGAGAGCCAGAGACACTCACATTCAGCAGCTGGATATGCTCACATTGCTTGCCTGAGCAGCCCCCAGTGTCAATAGCAGAGGTCGGAGTAGGATTCTGACTTAGTTGTAGTGAGTCATTGGCTGTCTAAGGCTCCCAAACCAAAGTGGAAAATGACAGTGTGAAGTCAAACCACCTAAAAGCATACCCCCTTTATACCCATGTTAGGGTGCATTTACACGAGCCAGTTCTGTGGCTATTTTTGCCGTGATGTGCGCAAAATAATGTAAAAAAAACACACCACACAACTGAAATGTGTGAATATACCCTAAACATAGTCGGTATTTTTGGGTGGAAAAGATTGCATTCCTAACTCCAGGTGAAGCATTCAATACAGATACTGTAAAGGATTTGCCAGACACAGCTTCTGTGTCGACGCCCATGGGCAATCAGTCTGCACCTGCTCCTATGTCTGTGAGACTGACTCCATCTTCCACCACTCAGGATGGAAGGCTTAGGAGTGGGAGAGCCTATCACAGCCTGGCCAGACGGAGCTAGCTCCCGCCCACTGTCTATTTATACCTGCCTTTCCTGTTCCTCCTTTGCTTGTGATTCTGCTCTGCTGTTTCCTGTCCTTGCTGCTACTGCTTGTTCTACTCATCCTCTGCTTGTTATAGACCTTGGCTTTCTGACCACTCTCCTGCTCAGCGTTTTTGTACCTTGTTCACTCCAGGTTTGATTCGGCTCGTTCACTACTCTGGTTGCTCACGGTGTCTCCGTGGGCAGCTGCCCCATTTCTGTTTGTCTGTTTTGCACTTACTGAGCGTAGGGACCGTCGCCCAGTTGTACCCCGTCGCCTAGGACGGGTCGTTGCAAGTAGGCAGGGACTGAGTGGCGGGTAGATTAGGGCTCACCTGTCTGTCTCCCTACCCCGTCATTACATAATCACAAGCCTATATACCTAGTCTACCCTGGTCCCTGACACATCTATGGACCCCCTTGGGACCCTGGCTCAGCAGATGCAGGTCCGCTCCCTACAGGTCCAGGCCCTGGCTAAGAGGGACACCTGCATGATGCTACCCTGGTAGTGCCCCCCACCTCACCTCTTGAACCCCACCTCAAGTTGCCTGACCGGTTCTCAGGGGATCGGAAGACTTTTTTCTCCTTTCAGGAGAGTTGTAGGCTCTATTTTCGCTTAAAGCCCCTCTCCTCAGGTTCTGAGAGCCAGCGGGTGGGTATAATTATGTCCCGGCTCCAGGACGGGCCGCAAGAATGGCCCTTCTCCTTGGCTCCTGACGCCCCTGAACTTTCCTCCGTTGATCTTTTCTTTTCTGCTCTCGGGCTCATTTATGATGAGACTGACAAGACTGCCTTTGCCAAGAGTCAGCTGGTGACCTTACCTCAGGGTAAAAGACCTGTAGAGGAGTATTGTTCTGACTTTAGGAAGTGGTGTGTAGCTTTTCGGTGGAATGACCCTGCCTTGAGGGGCCAGTTTAGATTGGGTCTGTTGAACGCCCTGAAATACCTGCTAGTTAGCTATCCCTCTTCTGACTCCCTAGATCAGGTTATGGCTTTAACGGTACGACTTGACCAACGTCTCAGGGAACGACGACTTGAACGTTTTTGTGCCTTCTCCTCTGACTCCCCCATGATGCCTCCCGAGGTTCCGTTGCTTCGCTCTTCCACGGAAGACTCGGATGTACCCATGCAACTCGTGGCCTCCGTGTCCCCCCAACAACGTAGAGAGTTCCGCAGGAAGAATGATCTCTGCTTCTACTGTGGGGATGACAAGCATCAAGTGAACAACTGTCCTAGGCGTAAGAATAAGCAGCCGGAAAACTTCCGCGCCTAAGTGATCATCGGGGAGGTCACTTGGGCGCACAGGTATTTCCCGTAAAGATGAAACCTAATAAAATCTTGCTTCCCTTTCAGGTCTCTTTTGGTGGTAGGTCTGCTACCAGCAGTGCCTTCGTGGATTTAGGGTCTTCTGCTAATATTATGTCTGTGGAATTTGCTATGTCTCTAGCTATGCCATTGATTGATTTGCCTAAACCTGTCCCGGTAGTGGGTATCGACTCCACTCCTCTTGCTAATGGTTATTTTACACAGCAAACCCCTGTTTTTGAACTCCTTGTTGGCTCCATGCATTTGGAGCAGTGCTCTGTACTGGTGATGCAGGGATTATCGTCCGATTTAGTTTTAGGCCTTCCCTGGTTGGAGTTGCATAATCCCACGTTTAACTGGAATACTGGGGATCTTACCAAATGGGGTAATGAATGCATGACGTCATGTTTTTCTGTTAATTCTATTTCTCTCCCTGAGGAGGTGAATACCCTACCTGAGTTTGTTCAGGACTTCGCTGATGTTTTCTCTAAAGAGGCCTCCGAAGTGTTACCTCCTCATAGAGAATACGATTGCGCAATCGATTTGGTACCAGGAGCTAAGCTCCCTAAGGGTAGGATATTTAATCTCTCTTGTCCCGAACGTGAAGCCATGAGAGAGTATATCCAGGAATGCCTGGCCAAGGGTTACATTCGCCCCTCTACTTCTCCGGTAGGTGCTGGCTTCTTCTTCGTAGGGAAGAAGGATGGTGGTCTTAGGCCGTGCATCGACTACCGGAACTTGAATAAGGTCACTGTAAGGAACCAGTACCCCCTTCCTTTGATTCCTGATCTCTTCAATCAGGTTCAGGGGGCCCAATGGTTCTCTAAGTTTGATCTACGGGGGGCTTGTAACCTTATCCGCATCAAATAGGGGGATTAGTGGAAGACTGCGTTTAACACGCCCGAAGGTCATTTCGAATACCTCGTCATGCCCTTCGGGTTGTGTAATGCTCCCGCGGTCTTCTAGAATTTCATAAATGAGATTTTAAGAGACTACCTGGGGGTATTTCTTGTAGTGTACCTTGATGACATACTTGTGTTTTCCAAGTACTTGTCCTCCCACATTGAGCATGTCAGGAAGGTGCTCCAGGCCCTTCGGGAAAACAAACTGTTTGCTAAGACCGAAAAATGTGTGTTTGGGGTGCAAGAGATACCATTTTTGGGTCAAATCCTCACTCCTCATGAATTCCACATGGACCCCACCAAGGTCCAGGCTGTGGCGGAATGGGTCCAACCTGCCTCCCTGAAGGCGTTACAGTGCTTCCTGGGATTCGCTAATTATTACAGGAGATTTATTGCTAACTGCTCGGTCATCGCTAAGCCTCTTACGGATCTCACTCGCAAAGGTGCTGATCTCCTCCACTGGCCTCCTGAGGCTGTCCAGGCTTTTGAGGTCCTTAAGAAGTGCTTTGTCTCGGCCCCAGTGCTGGTTCAGCCCAACCAAATGGAGCCATTCATCGTGGAGGTTGATGCCTCTGAGGTAGGAGTGGGTGCTGTCTTGTCCCAGGGTACCAGGTCCCTCACCCATCTCCGTCCCTGTGCCTACTTCTACAGGATGTTTTCGCCCACTGAGAGTAACTATGATATTGGCAACCGCGAACTCTTAGCCATTAAATGGGCATTTGAAGAGTGGCGCCACTTCCTGGAGGGGGCTAGGCACCAGGTAACGGTCCTTACCGACCACAAGAATCTGGTTTTCTTTGAATCTGCCCGGAGGCTAAAACAGAGACAAGCTCGATGGGCGTTATTTTTTACCAGATTCAACTTTTTGGTCACCTATAGGGCTGGGTCTAAAAATATTAAGGCTGACGCACTGTCGCGTAGCTTCATACCAGCCCTCCTTCAGAGGAAGATCCTGCTTGTATTTTGCCTCCAGGTATAATCATTTCCTCTATTGATTCTGATTTAGTCTCCGAAATTGCAGCTGATCAAGGTTCCGGCTAAGGGTACTTAGGGAAAATCATGACTCTGCACTATCTGGCCATCCAGGCATCCTGGGTACCAAGCACCTCATTGCCAGAAACTACTGGTGGCCTGGGTTGCTTAAAGACGTTAAGGCCTACGTCGCCGCTTTTGAGGTTTGTGCTAGGTCCAAGACTCCCAGGTCCCGACCAGCGGGCTTACTATGTTCTTTGCCCATTTCCCAGAGACCTTGGACCCATAACTTCATGGGTTTTATCACCGATTTGCCTCCATCTCAAGGCAAGTCGGTGGTGTGGGTTGTAGTAGACCGCTTCAGTAAGATGTGCCACTTTGTGCCCCTCAAGTAACTACCCAATGCTAAGACGTTAGCTACCTTGTTTGTCAAACACATCCTGGGTCTCCATGGGGTTCCTGTCAATATTGTTTCTGACAGAGGGGTACAATTTGTTTCATTGTTTTGGAGAGCCTTCTGTAAAAAGTTGGAGATTGATCTGTCCTTCTCCTCGGCTTTCCATCCTGAAACTAATGGCCAAACGGAGAGGACTAATCAGTCTCTAGAACAATATTTAAGGTGTTTTATCTCTGACTGTCAACATGATTGGGTCTCATTCTTTCCCCTCGCCGAATTTTCCCTTAATAACCGGGTCAGTAACTTGTCAGGGGTTTCCCCCTTTTTCTGTAATTTTGGGTTTAATCCACGGTTCTCCTCCGTTTCACCTGGTAGTTCCAACAATCCCGAGGTAGATGTCGTTCATCAGGAACTGTGCACAGTCTGGACCCAGGTTCAGAAGAACCTAGAGGCGTCCCAGAGCATACAAAAAGACTCAGGCAGATAGAAGACGTTCTGCTAACCCCTTGTTTGTGGTCGGGGATCTGGTGTGGCTATCTTCTAAAAATTTGCGCCTTAAAGTCCCGTCCAAGAAGTTTGCTCCCCGGTTTATAGGGCCCTACAAGGTCATTGAAGTCCTTAACCCTGTCTCCTTCCAACTGGAGTTGCCCCTGTCTTTTCGAGTGCACAACGTCTTTCATTCCTCCCTCCTTAAACGCTGCTACCCGTCCTTGGCTCCCTCGAGTAAACCTCCGGTCCCTGTTCTCACCCCTGAGGGGGTAGAATTCAAGGTGGCCAAGATTGTGGACAGCAGGATGGTCCAAGACTCCCTCCAGTACCTGGTCCATTGGAGAGGATACGGGCCTGAGGAGAGGACTTGGGTACCCGCCCGGGATGTTCACGCTGGGGTATTGGTCAGGAGGTTCCACCTTCGTTTCCCCAATAAACCAGGTCCACCTAGAAAGGGTCCGGTGGCCCCTCATAAAAGGGGGGGTACTGTAAAGGATTTGCCAGACACAGCTTCTGTGTCGACGCCCATGGGCAATCAGTCTGCACCTGCTCCTATGTCTGTGAGACTGACTCCATCTTCCACCACTCAGGATGGTAGGCTTAGGAGTGGGAGAGCCTATCACAGCCTGGCCAGACGGAGCTAGCTCCCGTCCACTGTCTATTTATACCACCTTTTCCTGTTCCTCCTTTGCTTGTGATTCTGCTCTGCTTGTTTCCTGGCCTTGCTGCTACTGCTTGTACTACTCATCCTCTGCTTGTTATAGACCTTGGCTTTCTGACCTCTCTCCTGCTCAGCGTTTTTGTACCTTGTTCACCCCAGGTTTGACTCGGCTCGTTCACTACTCTGGTTGCTCACGGTGTCTCCGTGGGCAGCTGCCCCGTTTCCCTAGCTTCTGTGTACCCTTGTCTGTTTGTCTGTCTTGCACTTACTGAGCGAGATATGCCTGATGAAGACCACAGTGCGTGGTTGAAACGCGTTGCAGCACCCGATCATTTATTATTTTATACAGTATATTGAATAAAATCGTTGTTTTACTTTGACGATTTTGTGAACATATCAGTTCCATTTCACACCTGAGCGCCCATCTAGAGGAGCATCTTTTTCTTTCAAGTCAGCATTACTTACTGAGCGTAGGGACCGTAGCTCAGTTGTACCCCGTCACCTAGGACGGGTCGTTGCAAGTAGGCAGGGACTGAGTGGCGGGTAGATTAGGGCTCACCTGTCTGTCTCCCTACCCCGTCATTACAGATACATTGTCGAGCATGCCATCTATTGTAAGGGTTGTCCCAAACACGCTATCTCAGGGGCAAGATGTAATACAGCTGTGTATATCAGCATTTCCCAACCAAGCTTCCCTGGAACTCTGGAGTTCCTCAGGACCTGGTCACAGGTTCCCCAGAAGACAGCAAATGTACAGCTGTCACCTCTACAGTAGGAAAGGCAAACCTATTTTAGCTTGCTCAAAAATACTTAGCATGGGGGCAAGTAAATAAATCAGCAAATCTTGGCCAAAATATAGATTATAGAATGCTTTACGCACCTCTAACAAGATTCTTAACAGTAGAAACGGGAGCACGGATTCCCTGTAAACATTTTTTAGGGGTTCCCCCATGGTAATATGGATGGGAATCACCGGTGTATATGAATGGGCCACATCATTGCAGGATGGCTCTTGCCAAGCAAAGGCATGGTCTAGGAGTATCACACAGTCCTAAAAGGCTAAAAGGCATTTGACATCTCCAATACAAGTAGGCAAGAATTAAAAAAAAATTGAAATTTCTTTTTCTAACATACATTCGCTTTTGTGTCTGCATAACATTATGAAATGTGTTGTCAACGTCTATTACAATGTAAAAAAAACATTGCCCCTACATCTCATTTATTCCAAATGTTTGTGCATAAGGTATAGATATACATAGTGTGTGTGTGTGTGTGTGTGTGTGTGTGTGTGTGTGTGTGTGTGTGTGTGTGTGTGTGTCTGTGTGTGTGTGTGTGTGTGTGTGTGTGTGTGTGTGTGTGTGTGTGTGTGTGTGTGTATATATATATATATATATATATACATACAGACAATATACAAAAATCGCGACAGCACTCTGCAAACACTAATGCTACCTAAGCTCTATCAATAAATAAATATGCATTGCTGCTGAATCTATTTACAATAGTGGGGTTCTTAGCGCACATTTTGATCAAACTGTGTGAGCCCACCTGCCATGACAAGGCGACCTCTATAAGGCGGGTCCCTATGCTTCTTGTATCCCCAGAACTGGGACTAAGCCTACATATACCTGGGGATGGTAGGAACCAGCATTAAACTAATTAAAATCACCCAGGGCAGAATGGGAGAGCAAGATCAACAATAAATATAAATATATATATAAATATATATATATATATATATATATATATATATATATATATATATATATATATATATATATGTGTGTGTGTGTGTGTGTGTGTGTGTGTGTGTGTGTGTGTGTTCACAGCCCATATTGTTTTTTCCTTTAGCATCATTCTATTTACCTGGCATCACAGTCTGCTTTATTGGTCCTGGCTTCTACCACAAATTCCCAAATTCCAGTACAAGTGAGCAATTGTTGTAGATGGCCTATAGAAAGCACTTGGAACTTGTCTGTTACTATCGATATAAATGATTGACTCCTGTCTGCCAAGTAGCTTTATCCCTGTATTCTCTTTAAGAAAACATTTTGGTTTGTGTTGCCAAAACTAAATCGATTCTGCTTCCAAGTATATTTAAATTGACTTCTTAGCATTACATAGCAGTAAACATGAGTCTCATTCATGCCTCCTAAAGTGCTTATAATGAAATTAACCAGCACATAGAGAAGGAGATGATGCTCTCCTCTTGAGTGGTGCAGAATGCTAAAAGCAACTGAAACCAGTTCAATTAGAATCATGTCAACTTATCTAATGACCCTAAAGCTGATATATATATATAGTATATAAGAAGGTAAAACGATTGTGCAGGAGTAATGCTTGTGCTGAGAGCAGTTTAATCATAACTTAACAACCTTCTAATAAACTTTATGTAATCACATCTGCCTCAACTTTTGGCCTTTAATTCCACAGATATATAGACATTTATTCTATAACATAAATATTAAAAAGATTCTCAGATTCTGTGTAATTAAAATCCTTCCTAAGCTAAAAATAAATCAACCCCATAAACCCACACATGTACAAAAAAAATATATAAATCTATATATAAGTAAATCTACATATATATATATATATATATATATATATATATATATATATATATATAGTAGGTAGAAAAAAGCAGCAATTCAGAGAATTCAAGTATCACGGTGCTATACGTCCTTGACCGTCGTCCACACGGTCCTGAATTGGATACACAAATGAGGAAATAGACGCAGCACTCCAAAAGTAGTTGCAAAAGATAGTGGTTTATTCACCCATGTACAGAAATAGCTACGTTTCAGTCCTCTCAGCAGGACCTTTTTCAAGCAATGGTGATATGTGTCAATCAGGGTTTTATACCCTCCACTTGTGAATACATCATTAGTGATCATTACATCAGAGTTGTAAAAAGCATACAAAAAAATGCATTTAAAGTACATTCAAATTGTGCATATGTTACATACATACATCAAATAAAGTCCACAGTGAAAATACATCATATAAAACTTAAAAAATCGTCAATTGTCAGAAAAGCTCATGAATATTCATAAGGAGGAGGAAACAGGAGCCACTCACCAATCGCGTAATCCTGGACACATATTGGGAATAATATCCCTAATCACTTAATTGAAAGGCATCTATCAGAGGCAGCAGTGCTAGCCAATAGACCAATAGAATCAAAGCATCAACTGTTGTCATGTCATCCATGTTACTCAGCCAATGCTCGCTTAGCGTGAGCCAGTGCCTAGGCAACGCTGTCAAAACACTATGTGTTATATACGAAAAGTGGGCAAACCTCCAATAGAGACAAAAACCACAATTTATTTGTTTTTTTTTCAAAACAAATAAATAAATATTTGTTTTTTTCATTTATTCAAGTCCAGCGATAATTAAGACCGGGTCATTGCCATCTTGTCCACGTATATCGTGGTACATCAAGCAAGCTCCATGAGAGCTACAGGTATATATTCTCCACCTCTGTGCAGAAGCCACCTTGAGCAAACATAAGGCTGGGTTCACACGTGGAGGAATTTCACTTGAATTCCACTGCGGACACTCCGCAGTGTTAATCCGCAGCGGAGCCGTTTCTCCATTGACTTCCACTTCTATTTAGAAGTGTTCGTTTAGAGGATGCGCAAAATTCCGCTGCGGAGCATAGGCTGTGGTGCGGAATTTGGTGTCCGCAGCATGCAAGGGATGTTGCGGAGTTGTGGCGGACTGGTTGCGGACTCATGGCGGAATTTCTCCATTGACTTCAATGGAGATTCTAAGTTCCGCAAGGAAGTCCGCAGCTGTCATGCACATGTTATGTGTGCTGCGGATGCGTCTTGCTTTTTTGACATGTCATTTCTTCATTCTGGCTGGACCTATGTATTTCTAGGTCTACAGCCAGACTGAGGAAGTCAATGGGGCTCCCGTAATTACGGGAGCGTTGCTAGGAGACGTCAGTAAATAGTCACTGTCCAGGGTGCTGAAAGAGTTAAGCGATCGGCAGTAACTGTTTCTGCACCCTGGACAGTGACTACCGATCCCAATATACAGCAACCTGTAAAAAAAATAGAAGTTCATACTTACCGAGAACTCCCTGCTTCTGTCTCCAGTCCGGCTTCCCAGGATGACGTTTCAGTCTAAGTGACGGCTGCAGCCAATCACAGGCTGCAGCGGTCACATGGACTGCCGCGTCATCCAGGGAGGTCGGGCTGGATGCCGAAAGAGGGACGCGTCACCAAGACAACGGCCAGTAAGTATGAAATTCTTTTACTTTCACTAGGGAAAGTGCTGTCCCTTCTCTCTATCCTGCACTGATAGAGAGAAGGGAAGCACTTTTACCGCAGTCCGCAGCAGCTAGTTCGCATCAATTTACTGCACATTTTGGGCAGATCTGCCGCAGAATCTGCAACGCAGATTCTGTGCGGCATTGATGCAGACAGTTGCGGAGGAAATCCGCCACGTGTGGCCATGCCCTAACGGTCTATTATATATCATATAAAGGAAATTTTTTCACATATTTATAACCAAGTGGGATGTCAGTATGGGAGTCACAACTACTCGACACTATCGTTATATTCAGGAACAAAGCTGCTGCTGTCAATGGTAGATACCCGACAATTTCATTATAAAAAACAAAAAACAAATGTTATATATATAAACTGGATTGTCCAATTATCTTGAATGGTGGATGGCTCATCCTGTATTTATTCATATTTCAATTCTGTATCAAGAAATGACAAAATGACGAAATATTAAAATTGATTATCAATCATATCACATCCTCTACGAGAAAAAGAAATGGCAGAATTAAGGGGAGTCACGCATGCGCACAAGCGCGACCAGTGCACAATTCATTTCTATGCAGTTGCAGACAGACCCCGGAAGTCCGAGGTTTGTTATGGAGAACTTCAGGGGACTTTCGGTCCCCCGTTCTCCTTATCACTGGGCATCCCAGCGATCACACATGTATCCCCTATCCTGTGGATAGGGGATGCATGTATTTTGTAGGAACAACCCCTTCAGTGGCGTCGCTCTGTAACAGCCATAGCGGCTGCTAGCGGAGCCTCCGGCCATGGGGGGGCCGTGCCGGTGGGTGGCACGGGCCCCCTCATGCCGCGAGCCCCGTAGCAGCCGCTGCGGCTGCTATAGCGGTAGTTACGCCACTGTGTAAGAGTATAGTCTGGGGGAGGGGGGTTAACTATATAAAGAATTTATAATATAACACCAAAAAAGTGCCTCAATAGAATAATTTGGTCAGACTCCAAAGTCATAGTTTAAACAAATATGCAGAAAAGTGTTAAATGACCCAAACAGTTTCAAAATAAAATAGTTTTTATTGAGACATGATAAAAATAAAATACAGTCAATAGCATCAAAAATGGATTAAAATATAAGTCCTCAAAGTAAAGAAAATAATGAGTGGTCTACTAGCGATAACATCTATGCCATACAGAAGTACATTGTAAATAAACAGCCATGGTCAGTCACATAACAAAAAATAAACAACTGTGAAATAGACCATCAGAATCGATAGACGGAACTGGCAAGGTAGCCCAAAAAATAGAATAGAAGTTGACAGACCATGCAGATATAAAATTGGGTAAAGAGTAGCGATGTGCTAGGAGCCCACTTACACCCAACTCGTTTCGCCACCAAGCTTCATCAGGGGGAAAAGGATGAATGCTCTTTGACGGGATAAGGTGTACATATATGTCTAAAAATCTTAGTTTAACCCCTTAAGGACACGGCCAATTTTGGCCTTGAGGACAGAACAATTTTTTTTAGATTTCCCTCTTTGCATCCCGACGCTCATAACTATTTTATTTTTTGTACGACGTAGTTGTATGAGACTTTGTTTTTTGCGAGACGAGTTGTACTTTATGTAGGTACTATTTTTTGGTACAAATACATCATCATTTAATTTCTATACATTTTTATTTTGGCGAAAATGCAGAAAAAAAGCAGTTCCACAGCAGTTTTAATATATTTTTTTTACACCATACACCGATCATCATAAATAATGTTATACATTTGTTGTTTAGGGTCTTACGGTCAGGGCGATACCAAATACGTCTGTATTATTTCATGTTTTGGGACTTATATTTTGAAAAGTTTATTTATTATAAAAAAAATGCGTGTTTGTGTTTTATTTACTTTTTATTTATTTATTTATCATTAATTTTTTTACATTCATTTTTTATTTTTTTTTAAATCCCATAAAGGGATATATAATTTTGATTTTTATTTTGTAACTGTAATGTACTGGCATAGATCTATATGCCAGTACATTAGCCTGTGTCCTGATTGTACACAAGCAGTTGTTAGGGCATACCTCAGTATGCCCTAACAACAGGAAATAAGTTCAGACAGACATGGGGTCCTCCAATGGACCCTGGGCTGTCTGGCCATATGAGTTGTGGGCTTTGATCGCGTCACAGTTATCTTCTGTGATGCGATCAAAGTACAGTCCCCCCTCCTTGAATGCCGCCATCAGCTTTCATCGCGGCATTCAAAGGGTTAACGGCAGAGAGAAGATGTTTCTCTCCTCTCCACTGTCAGAGCGGAGCCGTGGCTGTGTATTACAGCCGTTGCACCGCTCTCGATCGCACGCACAGACGGCTGTCACACAGGACGAGAATGCTCGTCCTAAAGCGCGAAGTACTCGCCGTTCAGGACGAGCATTCTCGTCCTGTGTCGGCAACCAGTTAATTGGATTTACCTGAGGCATGGTTGGTATGATCGTGAGAACCGGAAGTGAACTAGTTTGGGGCAGACACTCCCCATATCCAATAAGAAATTTTGTAAAAGAATCAGTGAGAATGGAAGTAGGTGTAAAAACCACAGGGATTGGATGATGTAAGTGTAAATCAAATCTGGCGACTGGAAGTAGGTCAACACGAAACCGGAAGTGAGCAAATTTTGGGCGGTAACTTATATAAAAAACTCAGTGAGAACGGAGGTAGGTGTAAAAACTCCAAGGATTGGATGAGGTAAGTGTCAATCACATCTACAGGGTGGGCCACCTAAATAAAATGGGAATGGTTGGTGATATTAACTTCCTGTTTGTGGCACATTAGTATATGGGAGGGGGAAAACTTTTCAAGCTGGGTGTTGACCATGGCGGCAATTTTGAATGCCTCCTGATCTGACCCCCTTAGACTTTTATCTTTGGGATCATCTGAAGGCAATTGTCTATGCTGTGAAGATACGAGATGTGCAGTAACTGAAACTACGGATACTGGAAGCCTGTGCTAGCATTTCTTCTGCGGTGTTGCTATCAGTGTGTGAAGAGTGGGAGAAGAGGGTTGCATTGACAATCCAACACAATGGGCAGCACTTTGAACACAGTATATAAGTGGTCAGAAACTTGTAAATAACTCATGAAATAATAAAGTAACGTTAAAACCAAGCACACCATTGTTTTTCTTGTGAAATTCTCGATAAGTTTGATGTGTCACATGACCCTCTTCCCATTGAAAAAACTAAAGTTGGATACAAAATGGCCGACTTCAAAATGGCTGCCATGGTCAACACCCAGCTTGAAAAGTTTCCCCCCTCCCATATACTAATGTGCCACAAACAGGAAGTTAATATCACCAACCATTCCCATTTTATTTAGGTGTATCCATATAAATGGCCCACCCTGTAGTGACCGGAAGTAGGTCAACACAAAACCCGAAGTAAGCTAATTTGGGGCGGTAACTTATGTAAAAGACTCAGTGAGAACGGGGGTAGGTGTAAAAACCACAGTGATTGGATGAGGTAAGTGTCAAGAAAATCTAGCGACCTTAAGTGGGTCAACATGAAACCAGAAGTGAGCTAATTTGGGGCAGTAACTCTCCATATCCAATAGAAGACTTCATAACAGACTCAGTGAGAGCAGAAATCAATGTAAAAACACCGGGATTGGGTGGAATGAGTGTCAATCAAACGACTGGAAGAAGGTCAATATAGCAAATGATGAATCCGAAATGGAGATTAAACGGAAATACATCATATGGGGAAAAACTAATCAATTGGTCAAGCAGTGTTTCCATCAATAAAAAGGGGCGGTAACAAAGTCACCAAATATGGGGAGGGGAGGGAAACCTTCATACCGAACGGGGAATGCGCAGAAGTTCAGCTGTGCAGGCACCGTCCAGGAGGGAGATCCAGGAAGTGGGCAGTAGGGAGAAAAAGGGAAGGAGGGAATGGAAAAGTGAGGAGCTAGTGACAAATAATACAATTTACTGTAGCAAAAGAGGTGATAAAGTGCCGTGTGCAAAAGATATACTATATATATATATATATATATATATATATATAGCAATGATGAAAAATATTTCATAATAACGATATAAAAGTGATGATCAAACAAAAAACGTAATAAGCAATATCGCAATAAGGTAATAATTAATAAATATCATAAAAAGTCATAGACGCACACTGCTAGGTGTAAATTATACAAAATGTGAAACCTGAGTAATAAGGTAAGTACACATTGTAAAAACATAATGTGATGGATGCAAAGTGACATAAATGCAAAAGTGTGAAAATGGACACAGCAAAACAAAAATAAAACAAAACGATAGGATCATGTGAAACGTGATGCAATGCAAGCAGAATATCAATGTAACATATAAAATCAAGGATAAGATACAATATCAAAAGATGGATGCCTTATGTGACCCCATAAATCCCTATACTTGTATCCATAATAAATGGGCATGGTGACATATACATAAACATATACATATATACATGAAGGATCCAATAACAATGCAATGGACAAGAGAGGGGGAAAAAAGGGGGAAGGAAAGAGGGGTAGGGAAGAAAGGGAAACAATTACTCACTGTTATAAAGTGCATAGTGCAAACATGATGTAAACAAAGTCAAAGAAAACATCTTGATGAAATAGAGAGGATTCCCCTTAATAATAAAGATTAAAATAAATAAATAAAATTAGATACAAGATTTCCAATCGTTGGATTGTCAGTCCATGCGTTGGGCTAATAATAATTTACAACAATTTTATAGGAACATAATATTGAGGCTCCTGCACTATGCAATGGTTAACATGATGGTAGGTGGACCACCACCATACACAACTGACTCGCTAGGAAATTAAGATAAAAATTTGGTAGGCAAATTGGAGGATACCCATTTAAAAACAGGGAGTTCCAACTGCCCAAATTTAGGACCTAATCAAAACTAATAGTAAGAGGCAATTTTTTTTAGACTAGTTACTCTTATAAATGAATCCTTACAAATGACTTGTTTAGTTACATCAAATAGTTATATGCCACTGCATGTCAAGAAACGTTAAACATTTTTTTTTACATTTCTGGATTGATTTAACTGAATTTCTTATAGTAATGAAGAAAACTACTGGGTACAAATGGTAAAAAATAGTGTAGCACCGTGTTAGCCAGAAACAATATGCAATGTTAAATACTTTTGTGTCAAAAAAGACAAAAGTATTGTAAGTATGATACCTTTATTGGCTAACCATAAAAATTATAAATGCAAGCTTTCAGAGCACACAGGCTCCTTCTTCAGGCAAGTTTACAAATGAATGACTTAGGGCTCATTTAGATGAACGTGAATAACGTCTGTGTGCTGTGCATGGAAATCACGAGCAGCACTCGGACCAATTGATTTCAATGCGGCCGTTCACACATTCAGGAGTTTTCACGCAGCAAGAGTTCGTTGCGTAAAACTCACTGCATGTCCTATATAGGTGTGTTTTCTCGCACCTACGCGCCCATTGAAGTCAATGGGTGCGTGAAAAGCACGCACCGCACACGGATGCACATGAAAATAATAATTTTAAAAAAGATGTGCTTTGCGAGTGCGTGAATAACGCATGCCACTCGCAAAGTACACTGATGCATAACGCCACACACACGGACCAGATTCACACACGCTTTTCACGCGCGTGAATCTGATACGCTCGTGTGAATGTAGCCTTAGAAAAAAGCACCACATTTAAAATGTTACACAAAGACAATTAGTATGTGGGGTGATACATCACTAAGTTAAGCCGGGGCCAAAAAAAAAGGCTAAACGGGGTACAAATGGTGAAACTCACCAACAGTAAAACTAAAGTGTGCCATACAATTATCAGTAGGGACTTAACACTGCTCTGTAAGGCCTTACGGAAGGGTAAAGAAAATGGCAAACCCCCAACAGCAAAGAACTACAAGAACTATTAATAACATTAGGCAGAACTAAACTGGAACTTTATGTAAAGTCTCAAGTAACATTAATCAAGGGTGTCCAAAAGTTTGACTAGTACTTGATATAAATTCTATCACTTTTGTAATGTCCATAAATGGAAAATATTCTTATAGAATGCTACAAACAATGAAACTAACAAATCTAATTTGCCATGGACACATGACAGCAAACAAATTATATATATAAAAAACATCATTTGGTATCTTTGTTATGACCTTTCATGCTTGGCTAAGGTCAAATTTCTTGACAGTTAGGGTATGTTCACACGTACTGTTTTCAGACGTAATTGGGGCGTTTTATATTCAAAAATCGGCTCCATTACGCCTACAAACATCTGGCCATTGCTTTCAATGGGTTTTACGATGTTCTGTTCCCACGAGGTGTTATTTTATGCGTCGCTGTCAAAATACGGTGTGTAAAAAGACGTCCGTGAAAAAAAAGTGCATGTCACTTCTTGGGACATATTTGGAGCCGTTTTTCATTGACTCTATGGAAATCAGCTCCAAAAACGGCCGTTAAAAACGCAGCGAAAATCGCGAGTGGCTACAAAAATGTCTGAAAATCAGGAGCTGTTTTCCCTTGAAAACAGCTCCATATTTTCAGACGTTTTTGACTCAGCGTGTGAACATACCCTAAGACATACACTGTTTAGCCATAACATTAAAACACCCGATAGTGAATAACATTGATTATCCCGTTACAATGGCGCCTGTCAAGGACTGAGATATATTTGGCAGCAAATTACCAGTCAGTTCTTGAAGTTGATGTGATAGAAGCAGGAGATATTGGCAAATGTAAGGGCCAAATTGTGACTGTATTAACAAACAACACAAAAAGACCCTGGTAGTTGGTGGGCATATAGACAATAACTAATGGCTAAATGCCCGGAGGCAAATTAAGCCGTAACTTGCCAGCTACCTATAAAAGTAAAAAGAAAATACTTTATTGCTGCTATAGTAAGTAAATTGACGAAAAATTAATACATTCTCCCTCTCAGCGACTAAGTCCCAGCGCATGCGCAACGACTTTAGTTCTCAAAATTTCTAAGTACTTGGCGTCTTTGCATTCAGACGCTGTTTGTCTTTTTTCCACATGTGCGCATGTGCGATTTCAAATTGAGGATTGGCTAACCTCTACGATCGCCGATTGGCCTATTCATATGCCCATCAGGTCAGTGAGGGGCTCGTTTGTTGTTACCCACTGTGATTGGCTAATACATGAACACACCTTTTAGTGCATCATTCCAAGTTTACAAAACACGGGGAAGTTCGCAGCGTGCCATCATTAGCCCCGGAAACCAATGAAGACGCTACATGTGTAGGAAACATGTCGGGGGGGCTAACTTTTTAATACAGTGCATAACTGGTAGATTCAATTCAATCCACTAGATAGGGGAGATTTAGCGTTCTGCAGCCGCTGACTCCAATTGCTATATATGGACTAGATACAATCACGCCATTTAGAGCTATGTTACAGGCATTGTGCCCAGGAGTTTCACTTCTAGCAGTGTGCACTGACTATTTCAGTATTTGTGGTTTGTCAATTTTCTAACTATAGCAGCAGTATCCAGTATTAAGTGGTTAGTACCTTCAAAAGTGGTGCAGGGAAGGACAACCGTTGATCCTGCGACAGGGTCATGGGCTCTCATTGATGCGCATTGGGAGGGAAGGCTAACTGTCTGGTCCGATACGCACAGTAGAGCTACTGTCGCACAAGTTTCTGAAAAAGTTAATGCTGGCTGTGATAGAAACGTGTCAGAACACACAGTGCACTGCAGCTTGCTGGGTTTGGGGCTCTGTAGCCGCAGGCTGGTCACAGTGCACATGCTTACCCTTATCCACCGCCGAAAGTGCCTACAGTGTGCACTTGAGCATCAGAACTGAACCATGTTGCAAAGGAAGAAGGTGGCCTGGTCTAAAGAATCACTTTTTTTTTTTTTTGTTACATCATGCTGACGGCCAGGTAAATGTGCGTCGCTTACCTGTGAAACAGATGGCATGAGGATGCCCTATGGGAAGCAGGCAAACCAGCAGGGCAGTGCGATGTTCTGGCAATGTTCTAATGGAAAACCTAGCATCCTGGCATTCATGTCGATTGACAAGTAACACCTGCCTAAACATTGTTGCAGATCAAGTACACCCCTTCATGGCAATGGTGTTCCCTATTGACAGTGGCCTCTTTCAGCAGGATAATATGCCCTGCCACACTGAAGAAAAATGTTCAGGAATGGTTTGAGGAACATGATAAAGAGTTCAAGGTGTTGACTTGCCCAACAAAATCCCCAGATTTCATTCTGATCGAGCCTCTGTGGAATGTACTGGAAAAACAAGTCATCCATGGTGGCCCCACATCGCAACTCCTGCTAACATCTTCGTACCATAAACCACAGGACACCTTCAAAAGTCTTGTGGTGTCCATGTCTCGATGGGTCAGAGCTGTTGTGGTGGCACGAGGGGGAGCTACACAATATTAGGCAGGTGATTTGTTATGGCTGTAAAGCATATGCTTTAATACTAAGTAATGGAAAAGCTGCTCAAGAATATACCAAGATAGATTAAAAGCTATTTCAATAACAATGCTAATTTGTTTCATTAATTGTAAACGACAAAATATCTTACTTGGATTCACAATTCACGGTTATAAATCCTGGTATAACCTTATACTGTAGCTCCTGTAAAAAAAAAGAGACTATAAAAAAAGGCAACACTCCTGATTTATGTATTTATGCCCTTGGATGGTAAATTTCTGACAAGATAGCACAAGACTGCACAGCAATTAGACAGAGAGATCAAAGGGGTTGATAGGCAACCACAAGGAATTTCAATTACAGCAAAATCTACATGACCCACCACCTTCTGAATGATTCAAGCAGAAAATATTGACCCAGTAAAAAACAAAAACAAAATTTATCTCGATCAAATGAATATTAAAATATCTGACTGCCTCTTCTTAACAGACCCACCAACTTGACAATAAATCAGTAAAAACAACCAAACAACAACATACAGCTATTCCAATCTGAATAATCTTATTTATGTACAGTGTTAAGCACAAAGCAGATAGATACAAATAACAATTTTCGATTCAGAGAACTGCAAAATGTTTCCTAAAGAGAATCTGTCACCATACAAATTTCTTAGATTTAGACCATCTATAAGATGCTCTGCTACAGACCAGATAGTGGGTGCTAAACTAAATTATCCCCCCAATCTTCAGATAGGAGGCCAAAATATTACCTGTGTTTTTTTTTCTTTATCAACAATTTTTATTAGAGTATAAAACATAGCATATAAAACATCTTACAGTAGCCTGACGCTACCATGGAAGTGCCCCTCATCTCACCTCTTGAACCCCACCTCAAGTTGCCTGACCGGTTCTCAGGGGACCGGAGGATTTTTCTCTCCTTTCGGGAGAGTTGTAGGCTCTACTTTCGCTTAAAGCCTCACTCCTCAGGTTCTGAGAGCCAGCAGGTGGGTATAATTATGTCCCGGCTCCAGGAAGGGCCCCAAGAATGGGCCTTCTCCTTGGCTCCTGACGCCCCTGAACTTTCCTCCGTTGATCTTTTCTTTTCTGCTCTCGGACTCATTTATGACGAGACTGACAGGACTGCCTTTGCCGAGAGTCAGCTGGTGACCTTATGTCAGGGTAAGAGACCTGTTGAGGAGTATTGTTCTGACTTTAGGAAGTGGTGCGTAACTTCTCCGTGGAATGACCCTGCCTTAAGGTGCCAGTTTAGGTTGGGTCTGTCGAACGCCCTGAAAGACCAGCTAGTTAGCTATCCCTCTTCTGACTCCCTAGACCAGGTTATGGCTTTAGCGGTACGACTTGACCGACGTCTCAGGGAACGACAACTTGAACGTTTTTTCCCTCTGACTCCCCCATGATGCCTCCCGAGGTCCCGTTGCTTCGCTCTTCCACGGAAGACTCGGAGGTACCTATGCAACTCGGGGCCTCCGTGTCCCCCCGACAACGTAGAGAGTTCCGCAGGAAGAATGGTCTCTGCTTCTATTGTGGGGATGACAAGCATCAAGTGAACTCCTATCCTAGGCGTAAGAATAAGCAGCCGGAAAACTTCCGCGCCTAAGTGATCATCGGGGAGGTCACTTGGGCGCACAGGTATTTCCCGTAAATTTGAAACGTAAAAAAAACTTGCTTCCCTTTCAGGTCTCTTTTGGTGGTAGGTCTGCTACCGGCAGTGCCTTCGTGGATTCAGGGTCTTCTGCTAATATCATGTCTGTGGAATTTGCTATGTCTCTAGCTATGCCTTTGATTGATTTGCCTAAACCTGTCCCGGTAGTGGGTATCGACTCCACTCCTCTTGCTAATGGTTATTTTACTCAGCATACCCCTGTTTTTGAACTCCTTGTTGGCTCCATGCATTTGGAGCAGTGCTCTGTACTGTTGATGCAGGGATTATCGTCCGATTTGGTTTTAGGCCTTCCCTGGTTGCAGTTGCATAATCCCACGTTTGACTGGAATACTGGGGAGCTTACCAAATGGGGTAATGAATGCTTGACGTCATGTTTTTCTGTTAATTCTATTTCTCCCCCTGAGGAGGTGAAAACGCTACCTGAGTTTGTTCAGGACTTCGCTGATGTTTTCTCTAAAGAGGTCTCCGAAGTGTTACCTCATCATAGAGAATACGATTGTGCTATCGATTTGGTACCAGGAGCTAAGCTCCCTAAGGGTAGGATATTTAATCTTTCTTGTCCCGAACGTGAAGCCATAAGAGAGTATATCCAGGAATGCCTGGCCAAGGGTTACATTCGCCCCTCTACTTCTCCGGTAGGTGCTGGCTTCTTCGTTGGGAAGAAGGATGGTGGTCTTAGGCCATGCATTGACTACCGTAACTTGAATAAGGTCACTGTAAGGAACCAGTATCCCCTTCCTTTGATTCCTGATCTCTTTAATCAGGTTCAGGGGGCCCAATGGTTCTCTAAGTTTGATCTACGGGGGGGGCGTATAACCTTATCCGCATCAAAGAGGGGGATGAGTGGAAGACTGCGTTTAACACGCCCGAAGGTCATTTCGAATACCTCGTCATGCTCTTTGGGTTGTGTAATGCTCCCGCGGTCTTCCAGAATTTCATAAATGAGATTTTAAGAGATTACCTGGGGGTATTTCTTGTAGTGTACCTTGATGACATACTTGTGTTTTCCAAGGACTTGTCCTCCCACATTGAGCATGTCAGGAAGGTGCTCCAGGTCCTTCGAGAAAACAAACTGTTTGCGAAGACCGAAAAATGTGTGTTTGGGGTGCAGGAGATACCATTTTTGGGTCAAATCCTCACTCCTCATGAATTCCGCATGGACCCCGCCAAGGTCCAGGCTGAGGCGGAATGGGTCCAACCTGCCTCCCTGAAGGCGTTACAGTGTTTCTTGGGGTTCGCTAATTATTACAGGAGATTTATTGCTAACTTCTCGGTCATCGCTAAGCCTCTTACGGACCTCACTCTCAAAGGTGCTGATCTCCTCCACTGGCCTCCTGAGGCTGTCCAGGCGTTTGAGGTCCTTAAGAAGTGCTTTATCTCGGCCCGGTGCTGGTTCAGCCCAACCAAATGGAGCCATTTATCGTGGAGGTTGACGCATCCGAGGTGGGAGTGGGGGCTGTCTTGTCCCAGGGTACCAGGTCCCTCACCCATCTCCGTCCCTGTGCCTACTTCTCCAGGAAGTTTTCGCCCACTGAGAGTAACTATGATATTGGCAACCGCGAACTCTTAGCCATTAAATGGGCTTTTGAAGAATGGCGCCACTTCCTGGAGGGGGCTAGGCACCAGGTAACGGTCCTTACCGACCACAAGAATCTGGTTTTCCTAGAATCTGCCCGGAGGCTAAACCCGAGACAAGCTCGATGGGCGCTATTTTTTACCAGATTCAACTTTTTGGTTACCTATAGGGCTGGGTCTAAAAATATTAAGGCCGATGCACTTTCGCGTAGCTTCATGGCCAGCCCTCCTTCGGAGGAAGATCCTGCTTGTATTTTGCCTCCCAGTATAATCATTTCTTCTATTGATTCTGATTTCGTCTCTGAAATTGCGGCTGATAAAGGTTCAGCTCCCGGGAACCTTCCTGAGAACAAGCTGTTTGTTCCCCTGCAATTCTGGCTAAGGGTACTTAGGGAAAATCATGACTCCGCACTATCTGGTCATCCAGGCATCCTGGGTACCAAACACCTCATTGCCAGAAACTATTGGTGGCCTGGGTTGCCTAAAGACGTTAAGACCTACGTCGCCGCTTGTGAGGTTTGTGCTAGGTCCAAGACTCCCAGGTCCCGACCAGCGGGCTTACTACGTTCTTTGCCCATTCCCCAGAGACCTTGGACCCATATCTCCATGGATTTTATCACCGATTTGCCTCCATCTCAAGGCAAGTTGGTGGTGTGGGTTGTAGTAGACCGCTTCAGTAAGATGTGCCACTTTGTGCCCCTCAAGAAACTACCCAATGCTAAGACGTTAGCTACCTTGTTTGTCAAACACATCCTGCGTCTCCATGGGGTCCCTGTCAATATTGATTCAGACAGAGGGGTACAATTTGTTTCATTGTTTTGGAGAGCCTTCTGTAAGAAGTTGGAGATTGATCTGTCCTTCTCCTCTGCCTTCCATCCTGAAACTAATGGCCAAACCGAGAGGACTAATCAATCTCTAGAACAATATTTAAGGTGTTTTATCTCTGACTGTCAATATGATTGGGTCTCATTCATTCCCCTCGCCGAATTTTCCCTTAATAACCGGGTCAGTAACTCGTCAGGGGTCTCCCCCTTTTTCTGTCATTTTGGGTTTAATCCACGGTTCTCCTCCGTTTCACCTGGTATTTCCAACAATCCCGAGGTAGAGGTCGTTCATGGGGAACTGTGCACAATCTGGGCCCAGGTTCGGAAGAACCTAGAGGCGTCCCAGAGCATACAAAAAACTCAGGCTGATAGAAGACGTTCTGCTAACCCCTTGTTTATGGTCGGGGATCTGGTGTGGTTATCGTCTAAGAACTTGCGCCTTAAGGTCCCGTCCAAGAAGTTTGCTCCCCGGTTTATAGGGCCGTATAAGGTCATTGAAGTCCTCAATCCTGTCTCCTTCCGACTGGAGTTGCCCCCATCTTTTCGAATACACGACGTGTTTCATGCCTCCCTCCTTAAACGCTGCTCCCCGTCCTTGGCTCCCTCGAGGAAACCTCCTGTTCCCGTTCTCACCCCTGAGGGGGTGGAATTCGAGGTGGCCAAGATTGTGGACAGCAAGATGGTCCAAGGCTCCCTCCAGTACCTGGTCCATTGGAGAGAATACGGGCCTGAGGAGAGGACTTGGGTACCCGCCCGGGATGTTCACGCTGGGGTATTGGTCAGGAAGTTCCACCTTCGTTTCCCCAATAAACCAGGTCCACTTAGAAAGGGTCCGGTGGCCCCTCATAAAAGGGGGGGTACTGTAAAGGATCTGCCAGGCACAACTTCTGTGTATACGCCCATAGGTAATCAGTCTGCACCTGATTCTATGTCTCTGAGACTGACTCCATCTTCCACCACTCCGGATGGCAGGCTTAGGAGTGGGAGAGCCTATCGCAGCCTGGCCAGACGGAGCTAGCTCCCGCCCTCTGTCTATTTATACCTGCCTTTCCCGTTCCTCCTTTGCTTGTGATTCTTCTCGTGTGGTTTCCTGGCCTTGCTGCAGCTTCTAGCTATTTGACCTTGCTTCATACTGACCCTGGCTTACTGACTACTCTCCTGCTCTGCGTTTGGTACCTCGTACTCTCCTGGTTTGACTCGGCTCGTTCACCACTCTTGTTGCTCACGGTGTTGCCGTGGGCAACTGCCCCATTTCCCTTTGCTTGTGTCCCCTTGTCTGTTTGTCTGTCGTGCACGTACTGAGCATAGGTACCGTCGCCCAGTTGTACCCCGTCGCCTAGGGCGGGTCGTTGCAAGTAGGCAGGGACTGAGTGGTGGGTAGATTAGGGCTCACTGTCTGTTTCCCTATCCCCCTGTCATTACACGTGGGCTGCCACTTGTCCCCAGCCCCCAAAGACGGCAAAGCAGTGTCCTGTACATAATGATAATTTTTTTCCCCGTAACGCATCAGCCTGCATATCGTGAAAATGTCCCTTGAGATTATATAAGTTAAAGTAATAGTAGAGAAAATAGGAGGAGTCCTCCAGCTCACCTGGGTAGGTAGTTTGCCTTGCATGTAACGCTCGGGTCCTCGTGTCGGCACACGTACTGCATAGACAAGAAAACAGAGAAAAGGATCCAGCGCTGAGACCATGTGTGTCTGTTTAAAATTGGAAACTTCTTCCAAGTTTTATTGGACAAACGAAGTTAAAATAGGATAGTCCGTGTATCTTTGGTATCCGTGGTTCATTGGGATAAATAAGCAGGTGCCTACGCGTTAATCATAGCCATGATTAAGGACGCAGACCGCGTCTGAAACGCGTAGGCACCTGCTTATTTATCCCAATGAACCACGGATACCAAAGATACACGGACTATCCTATTTTAACTTCGTTTGTCCAATAAAACTTGGAAGAAGTTTCCAATTTTAAACAGACACACATGGTCTCAGCGCTGGATCCTTTTCTCTTTAGAGTAATAGTGTCAGTGATGCCTACATGGTCATGAAACTCACCACCAGTGGGAGATGTAATTTTAGGAATGTAAGACGCCTGTGTACGGGGATGCAAAATCCGAGCCAAGGGCCTGCCAGAATTGTCTGCAAATTCGTAGGAGTGATTGGTCAAGCAAAAACCGCAATGATTCTCTTGCCGTGGTGAGTTCTGAAAAAACCTGCGAGGAAGGAATGTGTTTATGACTGGATTCTAAATCATGTATCTGTGCGAGGAGTCGGGTAATAGCTACCCCTTTTTTCCGTTTTAATCGAGTCCCCTGTTGTATTAGAACACCCCTAACCACACACTTCAATGCCTCCCACTGAAGTGGTAAAGGAGTAGAGTCACGAGCGTGTACATCAAAGAATGTGCTAAGCGTATCCTTAAGAGCTGACACATATACCGTATCCCGAAATAGATTGTTATTCATTTTCCTGGATTGGAAATTGGGCACTGGATTAGGAAAGGTAAGTGTCAAAAAGACCGGAGCATGATCCGAACAAACCATTGGACCCACCTCAGAAGTAGGGTGCAAGGTAAGCAAGTGGTGGCTAACGAGAAAAACATCCAATCGACTGTACATATTATGTAAGGGAGAGAAATAAGTATACTCTCGTACCTTAGGATGGAGGATCCGCCACACGTCAATCAATTGCATGGAATGCATCGTAGTCTTCAAGGCCGCCAATTGTGTCTTAGGAACAGTAGACCTGCCCGAGGAGGTGTCAAGTCTGGAATCAAGCATCAAATTGAAATCATTTCCCACAATCAACACACCCTCCGAAAACTTCTCTAGCTTTCTCAGAAACAGTCGGCACACCCGAGCCTGATCCAGATTAGGAAGGTAGAAATTGGCCAGAGTAAAGATCTTATTTCTAATGGACAGTTTAAGAAATACATACCGACCAACTGGGTCAACAAGTACATCTAGTCATCTAGTGTCTTATGAAAAAGCGATTTGTGTATACAAATAATAGCAACCTTTGACTTGGCACTGTGAAACCAGACTGGATTATAGTGATTAGTACATTTTGGTGTATGGCCCACCTGAAAATTAGTCTCTTGTAAGAGCAAGATATGTACCCGCTCTTTGTGCATGTTATTGTCGTGGAAATCAATGGCTCAAAATATATTAGACTGAAATTTATACGAGTCCAAACAGACTCTCAGGCCGGGCCCCATTATTCAGTATCCTAATTAGGATATTTCACCGATATATATCGAGAGAGGAGAAGAAAACACACAGACGCTGCTGATATGCTCAAAATACTCCTCTGAAGGATTTATTTCCAAGCTCAAACTGTAATACTGAAATTCAGAAGGGGTGTAGGCTTGAGGTTAACCAATCAGAGACAATGTGACAATATTTGTTATTCAGTAAAAGCATACAATAAAATACTACCCAGATACATCATTATAATTCTTCACACATTAGGTTTGCAGGTGGCCTTTTCTCTCTTGGACAGAATATTCTCGTGGAGATGGGGGAGACTCTCTTCACACACATGTTTTGGCCCTCCCTTCTCACTCCCTGTTCTTTCTCTACAAGCTTCGAATGGGAACCAAGGTCAAAGATAAAACATACGAAATCAACATAACTTTTATTAAAGGAACAATGACTTTCCTATTCACTACAAAAGAACCAAGATGGGAACTCCAGACAAGATGGCTGCTGCACGAAACTAAATCATTTAAACATTATTATAATCACTTTCACATAATACATATCTTAGTAATTCGGCATCCTGCTTGATAATTCACAATGTAATTTCATACAGAGTATATAAGCAAATAAACCATCCTTCACAAATCCCCATTTTTTTTCATATTAAATTACAGAAATTATAGAATATGATTATAAAACTCAAACAATATATCAATAGGGCCACAACTAATATGATGCCATCACTAATGTCCGGTTTGGGTATGGGGTCCCACCATTGTATTGACAAGTCCTGTACATCATCGTCCTCTTCTTCTCCTGTCTTCTGATTAAAACACTTGATACTGCTGACGAATTCACTCAGGTCTTTGGTCTTTACTTTGAACTTTGCTGATGTCATCAGGACTTGGTTTGGTCCTTCTCATCTGTCCGACACCGTCTCTTTTAGTATAGCTGTGAGCCTGGTGTGAGATCCCACGTAGGCGGATTAGTGGAGTTTTATTGTGACTACCACAAACCCTCCGCATCTGTCTTCTTCCTCCGGTAAGTTACTTGTCTGGGCGGCTGCTTGGAATTGTGACACTGCCGTCAGTTCATAACAAACGCGTTGTACTGGCTCCGGCTGCGCCTGCCGCACCTCAGTGATGGAGTTCATCGTATTAAAAGTCTTTTAGTTCATGTTTACTGGCACTTGCCGGGGACCCCCAACCCTGTCAATTGTTAAAATAACTGTTAATCTGGTGATAACATCTACGTACTATAAAAGTTGTTCTAAGTACATACAATAACAATGTCAGACCCTTAAACTAAATCAAACAAACACCTTTATATAAGAAAAACTTCTCTGTTCCAATGGACAGGGCACCTAGAAGATAGTTTAAATTCAAAAATTAAGGTATAATAGGTGTACGTTTGCTTTTATTCAATTATAGTAAATCTGCCTGTGTAAACGTTTAAAACAAATTTTATTTAGCAAAATTCATCATTAAAAAATGTAGGGCAAAGATTGCCAAAGAATGCAGATACAGGCGTTGGCAAGCAAATCCAGATAGCACACGATAGCTTGCGGAGCATGGACATGCAATTAGCACCAAGATACAAGTGCCCGACATGTAACATACACCCCGCACATATAGTCCTGCCACGCGTGCTGACAAATATTTAAATGGATTTGCCTGCCACAGATATAAAAGACACACTTTCCAACGTGTTTCTGCACCACATAGGGGAGCGTCCTCAGGGGTATATTTTGTCTAATTATCTTTATTAATGAAAGGCCGGTCAGCATGTATAATGCTGTTCGTTTGAATTTCGGTGCGCATGAGACATCTGATGTCAGTCCCAATGCGCGCCGGGGAAATGCTGAATTCTTATACAACTCCAACCCCACCTCCCCGGCCACAGGCATGGTCGAGCCGCACCAATAGGATCAAGAGACGTCAGAACAGACGCCCATCCAACCGGCCGGCCCCCTGGTAACCACCTGGCCAATAGAATCGATGCATACTGCATCGCTAGTAACGGGGGGGGGAGCCAAAGGCGGCCGAGCACATCAGACCAACACAGCACCGAACCGGACGCTGTGCTACAGCAAAGGACGGTACTCAAAGAGCGATAGATAAAGAAGCCACAATAAAAGTCAACACACAAACACATAGACCGCCGTATCAGCATATCAGAACCAGAAACAGCAGCAGTAACGCAACACGATGTCCCAGGAAGCCCAGACAGACAAGACCATCGAAGCAAAGCATCCCAGGCCAGCGATACAACATGATGACCAAATACGGTGACAACATACGATTGGTGTCACCATAATGAACCAATGGGAGACCAGACGTAAAATATAAGACATTAAAAGCAGAGTGCCACAGTCCCACATATAGAATGGATGGACCAAAACGGCCCGAACCGGCCCACATAGCGCAGCCGCACCGACATAATACAAGGTAGGGAATAATGACAAACATACCCCCAGTCCACCCATGACCACACAGGGATGAGCAATACAGCAGGGCACCCTATATGTTTAGAGAAAGGGCACGTAAGAGATCGATTCATTAAGACCCAGTGGCTTAACAGTTTGCATCCTGAAGATCCATCGTGCCTCCTTCTGCAGAATGCGTTTATCCCAATCACCTCCTCTAATTGGTGCTTTGACACATTCCATACCCTGAAACTTATTGACAGAAGAATCTCCAGAGTGACACTCCCAAACATGCTTTGAGATTGTAGTGTCAATTTTGCCATTAATATCGCAAATGTGATTCCGAATTCTACGTCTGAATTCTCTCTTCGTTTTGCCCACGTATTGCAGCCCACAGCTGCAGGTAATAAGGTATACTACCCCTTTTGTAAGGCAGTTGATGAATGCCCTGTTGTAGAACATCTCTCCCGTTACATTGCTCTTGAAGGTCTTGCTCTTAAGGACAGAGGCACAGGCCTTGCATCGACCACAACAATATGAGCCCACAGTATTAGTAGACAACCAAGTGGTGGCAACCGTACCCTCAAGATGACTGTGTACCAGTCGATCCCTAAGGTTCCGGCCTCTACGAAATGTAATCTGTGGCCAATCTCCCACCAAATTTCCAACGTCAGGGTCAGTTTTAAGTATGTCCCAATGGGATGCAAGTATATTCCTGACCTCCCGATGTGCAGCATCGTAGGTACCAATTATTCTAATCACATTATCATCTTTTGGGCGTACCTTTGGATTGAGTAGGGACTCCCTGTCAGCCACCATGGAATGCTGGTATGCCGACCTCAAAACACAACCCGGGTACCCCCTATGCTCAAATCGGTTCCTCAAACCCATAGCAGATATTCTGAAGTCAGACATAGTAGTACAGTTTCGCCTGGCTCTTATATACTGTCCTTTGGGTATTCCCATCTTCAAAGATCTGGGATGCCAGCTGTCCCATCTTAGCAAGTTATTTGTGGCAGTGGGTTTTCTATGCATCTCTGTCTTAATGTGTCCCTGATCCGTCTTCTCTATTTGGATATCCAGAAATGTGATCCTTTTGTCACTGATCTCCAACGTAAAAAAGAGACCCAGGTCATTAACATTAAGGATCGACACAAACTCTTTAAATTCTGCTATCGTACCTGACCATAGGATGAATACGTCATCAATAAATCTTATCCACAACAGAATGGAAGACAAATACCTCTCCATTGTGTCGCAGAACACAAATTCTCTCTCCCACCAGCCCAGGTAAAGATTGGCATAACTTGGAGCACAAGGGCTACCCATAGCTACTCTGCTGAGCTGATGGAAGAACTTGTGTTCAAAAACAAAAAAATTGTGCTCAAGTACAAACTGGAGCAACAGTAGGACAAATTGGTTATGTGCGTAGAACTGAGCACCTCCCTCCTTCAAGAAATACTCCACAGCTTCACATCCAAGAGAATGTGGGATGGAGCTGTAGAGAGCCTCTACATCAAGACTCGCCAAAAGAACATCAGAGTCAACTCTGATGCCCTCCAGTTTCCGTAAAACCTCCATAGTGTCACGCACGTATGATGGAAGTGCCGTGACAAATGGCCTCAGGATCCTGTCAACATATAGACTGGCATTTTGTGACACACTGTCAATGCCAGAAACAATAGGTCTTCCCTTGAGCGGACTTAGACCCTTGTGGACCTTAGAGAGGCTATAAAATGTTGCCACCTGTGGGAAATTTCCAATAATGAAAGAGACTTCACGTGCATCAATAATTTTGGCACACCTTGCCTCTGTCAGGATGTCTCTCAGCTCAGCCATATATTTTTTTGTTGGATTGTCTTCCGAGACCTGATAACATAATCTATCTTTGAGAATATTAGTGCACATGATGACATACTGTGCACGATCCATTATCACCACATTTCCACCCTTGTCCGAGGGCTTAATTATAATCGCACCATCATTTTCCAATGTGGTCAGTGCCAATGATTCTTCCCTAGACAAATTAAAGGGGAGATGCTTGCCAACCTCAAGTTTTTTTAGTTGGTTCGTAACAACCGTCAAGAAGACATCTAGTGGTGTGTTATCATTTATAGGTGGATTAGTGGTCGAAGCCCCTCTTAGATAGGTAAAAGGACCCTCCCCCACCACTCGTTGTCCCTCATCAAGTAGTCCCTGTAGGACCCTCACGTGAGGGAGATCCTCCTCTTCGATACCAAGTTCAACACATTGTCTCCTATCGTGGGTACAGAAGAACTTCTTCCACTTCAATTTTCTAATGAACAAGTTCAAATCTTTTACCCACGAGAAGAGATCAAATTTATTAGTTGGAACGAATGATAATCCCTTTTTTAGGACCGCCGTTTCAAAGTGGGATAGGTTTCTCTCAGATAGATTAACAATTTGTATCTCATCGTCTTTGCGGGAAACCCTCGGTGCTAAACATCCCTGGGGTCCCTTTGGAGGCAGTCTAGGATGGGGTGGCTCCTGCCTAAAAAACCACCCCCCCTAGTAGAGGCTCTTCCCCTATTTCCCCCTCTCTGAATGGTACGTGGGTTAACTCTACCCTGAGTTCTCTTATTCCGGGACGTTCGCAATGAGTATCTCTGGGTGTCAGTATCACATACGTCTGGCTCTGAGGAAGACAACTCAGTGTCTATTTCCCGATATCCTATTTGTTTAGCACCAAATTCAAAGATTCTACCCTCCTTAAAATCAGTAGTGTCGCGGACGAACTGAAAATGCTTCCGCTCTTTAATGTGTGCGGTGTACTTCTCTATGGCCTGTTGAAGAGAAAGTTCTTTTCTCTCAAACTCAGCACTGCCCGAGAATTTTTTGACCAGCTCAATTCCCTCTTTAAGTTCCTTAGAGCTGCGCAAAAGCAAATTTCTCTCCTCCTCCAGCAGAATACTAAGAGACGAGTCAATCGACTCCCTCTCCCATTTCACAAGCAACTCCGCTGAGCGAAGCCTAACCGCTGGAGTGAGTGAGATTCTAAGCCCCCTGGGTACAAGGTTATTCTTTAGATAGGTCTCGATGGTCTGGACCTCCCACCACGATCTTATGTGGTCCTTGTAGGTTTTAGTAAGGTGCTTGAAAGCGCTATTCACACTCAGGTTATGCGATTGCGGCAACAACTCACTCTCCGAGAACACCTCCCTCGCATCACACATCCACCTATCGGTATTGACGTCGGTCGTGAGAAAACCTGCCATCCCCCCTCTTAAATCTTAGGATAATGAGTATCGTTTAAATTAAAAAATTAAGGTATAATAGGTGTACGTTTGCTTTTATTCAATTATAGTAAATCTGCCTGTGTAAACGTTTAAAACTCATTTTATTTAGCAAAATTCATCATTAAAAAATGTAGGGCAAAGATTGCCAAAGAATCCAGATACAGGCGTTGGCAAGCAAATCCAGATAGCACACGATAGCTTGCGGAGCATGGACAAGCAATTAGCACCAAGATACAAGTGCCCGACATGTAACATACACCCCGCACATATAGTCCTGCCACACGTGCTGACAAATATTTAAATGGATTTACCTGCCACAGATATAAAAGACACACTTCCCAACGCATTTCTGCACCACATAGGGGAGCGTCCTCAGGGGTATATTTTGTCTAATTATCTTTATTAATGAAAGGCCAGTCAGCATGTATAATGCTGTTCGTTTGAATTTCGGCGCGCATGAGACATCTGATGTCGGTCCCAATGCGCGCCGGGGAAATGCTGAATTCTTATACAACTCAAACCCCACCTCCCCGGCCATGGGCATGGTCGAGCCGCACCAATAGGATCAAGAGACGTCAGAACAGACGCCCATCCAACCGGCCGGCCCCCTGGTAACCACCTGGCCAATAGAATCGATGCATACAGCATCGCTAGTAACGGGGGGGGGGAGCCAAAGGCGGCCGAGCACATCAGACCCACACAGCACCGAACCGGACGCTGTGCTACAGCAAAGGACGGAACTCACAGAGCGATAGATAAAGAAGCCACAATAAAAGTCAACACACAAACACATAGACCGCCGTATATGCCGGGCGCTTGTATCTTGGTGCTAATTGCATGTCAATGCTCCGCAAGCTATTGTGTGCTATCTGGATTTGCTTGCCAACGCCTGTATCTGGATTCTTTGGCAATCTTTGCCCTACATTTTTTAATGATGAATTTTGCTAAATAAGATTTGTTTTAAACGTTTACACAGGCGGCACCTAGAAGATGTGTAATTATTGGGTACATTTAATTTGCACTTGGTGTCACACTTTCCAGCAGGATTTGTACCTTGATCTGAGCTGATTGCTTGGACCAGCTCCTACCCACAGAAATATACACAGCTTCCACATGTTTATCTGACAAATGTCGCAAACCAATTTGTCTTACTCTAATTTGTATTGCATGGGAAGGCCTCTCAAGGTCTGTTCTCTTTGTTAGAGGCAGGTATGATAAGGTTGGCACCGGTCTGCCAGGACTGTTCTGTAGGCAAATCAAACAGCTCTAACAGAATTTAGCAGCAACAGCTGTAAAGCCTGGGACATACCAATTACCAAATCGACCCTTGCAGTCTTGGGGCATATGTGAGGTCATACACCATCAATACAAGTGCTATCAAGAGTGCATTGGGTGTTACCGGTTCACCTTCCCTTATCCGTCCACATTCTGTTAGAATCTGGTTCTCACACCTTACGCTCCCAGTTTGTCTCTTCCTGTGGAGAACAAGCTTTTTCATTGTATAATCATTAATTGATCTTAATCAAATAATTAATTTGAAGAAAAACATTAACAAATAACATCTTTACATCAAACGTTCACATTGAGCAATAACTAGAAGTGATACATGCAAACTCATTTTTCTTCTTTATATATATATATATATATATATATATATACATACATATATATATATATATTTATATATATATATATATATATATATATACTGCACAAAATTTTCTTTTCACGATAACAACAACAAAAACAAATAACTAAAAATGTTTTCAAATGGGAATATTCCACTTTTGTACCTTTTATCTGACGCCTACAATAGTCCAATGCTAAGGCTGATCCAGAACTTTACATAAACTTAACCTCAGTATTTAATATTCCCACAACACTTCTTGAATATCGTTATTAAACAAACTAACTTTGGGATAACATCTGGAGAACTGCTGACATCTTATCATTGTACAAACACCAGGTCAATACTTGGGATAAAAACTATTCCCCTGAAGATACCGGCCCGGGCTTCAGGCCCCCCCTGAGAACAGGTCTACACACACGAGCATATTGTCATACACTTCTACCTCGGGTAGTTGTATGTTCTGCAGTCGCTGGGATGGGTAATCTGGCCGGGCTGCACTTTCACAGGTACCTTTGCTGTTTTACCTATGTCATGCTGTGTGCACATCATGCCGGCTGCTACAAACCTAGTGGTGGCATCATTGTATCCAGGGACAAGCCAATTTACTGACACCTGGCTGCACATGCTCTTGGTGTCAGGTCTGTCTTCTCTTGCTCTCTCAATTGGCTTACCCGATGTTCCAATAAAGTTCCTACTACCAATGGGCCCATAATTGTGGGCGATGCCAAAAGCGTACCTAGAGTCAGTGTAAATGTCGGCCGTCTTACCTTCTGCCAGGTTACAAGCCTCAGCGGGCACCTCCAGCTCCGCTCCTTGAGATGAACAAGAAGGTGAGAGTGGTTTCTGGGTAATTTACCTTGTGCCTCGTATCCTGTTCTACACATACTGTATATGATAAAGTATGTCTACATTACAAATTTACATTGGAAACCCATGTCACATATAGATAGAACATTTCAAAAGGGTGGAGTTTTATTGTTCCACATTCATCTGATAATCCAGAACACTTGTAAATCCCACCCACCAGGTCCTTTAAATACCTGATTAATACAAAAACAAACAAATGATGTTACGGAAATCTGGCATAAAATAAACAATGTTCAGACAATTTTTTTTTGTTTTGCCTTCTCCCCCATCTAAATCTGTAAAGACTCATGTGTGGGTGACGTCACCTCTGCCTCCTTTGTAAATTTGCTGGAGGGGGATGGTCTTTTACACAATACCTCATATTGGGTGGAGCTTACAGCACAGCATACCCAGTGCGATATTCACCGTTCTGGAAAGATCTGGAACCATCTACACAGAAATACCTCAAAATGTAGGTTACTGTCATACACATTTAATCTGGATTACTCATTGGGGTCTCATACACATTTTGTAGACCTCCTAGAACCAAATTCATTAATTCAAAACAGAACAAAACACAAAACAAAACTACCTGATCAGTCCCTTCACCATTCCCTCCTATTTGGACTCTGCGAAAGTAATGTAGCAGGGTTCAAAACTACAGGCCAACATAATAAAAACAGGCACTCTATCTGGGGGGCACTAGTTTAACCCCCTGTAATACACAACAGCCTGGAACAAAAATGACTTTCTCCTGACAAAAATACATTTTATCTTTTAAAATGACTTGCAACCATTTACCTGTAAATCATCTCACATTTTCAAAACTAACATTTAGGCAGCACCATAGCACGTGCATCATGTGTGAAAACAAAAACAAAACAATTGTAATTAGTTATTCAATAACACAAAAAAATATATATCTGGTAATATTAATTACTGCAAACCAATAAACTATATATAAGAATAGGGAACAGTGGGGGTACATACATTTTCAAGACTCCGTGTCTCACAATGTCTGTATTTTAATTCATTTGAATCAACATCAAAACATTCCAACATTAAATCTTATCACATCATAACACATAAATCTGCAGCGTAACTTTTATCTTTTTACAAACAGATTCAGCGGTCTGTAATATTTTTTCTCACTTGGTGTAGTTACAGACGACAGCGCGTGCGCAAAAATAAGAAACATTCCATTAGAAAGTGGAACTGATTTTAACCCCATACACAAAACACTAAAAATTTTAGACATTACTGCTGTTAAAAATAAGAACATACAATATAATTCTGCTTTATTGTGGCCACTAGTTTCAAACTTCAGACATGTTACATTACACACATCACACATCACACATCACACAGATGTCACATCACACCCGTTCACATTACACTCCCCCCGTTCTGACCCACATTAGTCACTGCAATATACCCGACTGCTCCGTTTTCTTCACTCTTCCAATGAAAATTGACACCTGTATTTAAATTGTTCTTTCTCACATCATCTTACTTGTAACCACCTGTAATCACTTGCTTTGTCATTTTAACTTATGCCTTGTCCTGGCCACTCCACTCCCTTTCTCAACTTTCCACAAACCATTCTCTTTATCACATGCAAACATCCATTTTACAGTTTCCAGCCTGTTCAACAATTTTTTTACAGTGTGTTATTTTGCCTTCACATACTTTACAATTAAAGCCCCTGCTCCTTTTGCTCATTCTACTATAATGATGGCCGGGACCAGTGCCCCAAAGCATTTTTGTCCAACTTCCTCCTGACCCCATGGTCGGAGAGCAGTAGGGTGATTTCCGGTAAATACCCCACCTCCAGGCAAACAGGCCACATTTGCCGACAGATATCTCAGACCAGTCTATCTCCTAGACTGTCTTACCAATACGATATCAAAAGTCGTTCCTCCAGACATTCTAGCAGTAGGATCCCCTTTCCTCTGATCCCTCACTGTATTGAACATCAAGAACAGACAAAATGCTGCCAATCAACAATTACAAGAGCAAATTATTCAACACAATCGACATTCATGAACCTCCATTGATTCAAGCAGGAGTTGGTCATATTCACTTATGCAGAACACTTGCTGCCGGGGTGTGTCTTTCGGTTCATACAGCCTGTGATGTAGCATATATCCCAAACTCTTTCCTCTAGCACTTTGCAATGATTTCACATGCAAATTCTATTTGATAACATATATATTATCCTCCCCGCTCAGCCATTCACTCTGTGGGTTGTAGTTTAGGGGGCTGTTATGTATGTTGGTGATGATTTCTTTAGGGGCTCTGGGTCTGAGCCAATACCAATGTCCTTCACTGTAATTACTACTACGACACAGGTGGCACCTGGGGTAAGTGTCAGGGTCATTAATTGAATACAGGATGTTATATTACAACGGTATTCAATCCAGCGGTCTGATGTTATTCTACAACAGACTTAATTACTTGGATGTTATTTTACATCAAAGTGTATATGGCGGATTATCACATGTGCTAGAAATCAGTCTGTACTGATTCCCACCTTATGCCAGTCTGGCAATGCATACAACTGGTTTATGGACCCTTACACACAATATCACTGTCTGGCAATGAGTTAGGAAAATATAAATGATTTTCTAATACAGTATTCAAAGTTTTCCCTATTGCACTGGATTCTACATTATCAGGACTTAACCATTGAAGCCCCTGTGGTACTACAGGATATTACTCACACAACTATCCAACTTTTCTCTCACCTACAGACAGTCACTACTTCCCAACTATAATCCCAGACAAACGGGTAACAGAACAACTATTAATCCTCAACAATTTTACACAACTAAATAACAAATCACACACTACAAGAGAGCAGCAAGCACAAGTTTTTTTTCCTCACAGTCCAGACTACAATCTTTTCATTTCAAATACTTCATGTGAGTTACGACTTCTTTCCGCCATGCACTACGTCACTGCATTCCAAAGGCGTTTGCCAGCAATCTAATTGCTGGCAAAAATTCTCTCATGTCTTTCATATCAACAGTTTAAGATCACGTACACACCTGCAATCCTTCATCACACAAAAAGCTTCAACATACCTTTTTGGATCCATCTTTCAACCCACTGCTGGATAAGTGGGCCCGTCCAAAAGATGTGACGTCTGACAGCTAGATTCCAAGGCTTACGCAATACATCTGTGAATGGTGTAAGAATAAGCTCCTTACCTACCACGGTTTTTTGTAATTCACAGATGCAAAGCCAGACCTCCCCAGTGACAGCTTATCAGACGAGCAATCTCCCGGGTTTTATCGGCACCATTACTGTCGTGGAAATCAATGGCTCAAAATATATTAGACTGAAATTTATACGAGTCCAAACAGACTCTCAGGCCGGGCCCCATTATTCAGTATCCTAATTAGGATATTTCACCGATATATATCGAGAGAGGAGAAGAAAACACACAGATGCTGCTGATATGCTCAAAATACTCCTCTGAAGGATTTATTTCCAAGCTCAAACTGTAATACTGAAATTCAGAAGGGGTGTAGGCTTGAGGTTAACCAATCAGAGATACAGTGCCTGTGAGCATTTTTCAGGGACATTAAGCCCTCTAACATTAAAGGTACAGACTTTCAACTGCACCATCTCCACTGCACTTTTGACAGTCAAGCCAAATAATATTAACTAAGGCAGTGAAGACAAAGACAAGACAAACAAGACAAACTAGGAAGGGAAACACGACAACGAAGACAAACAAACGGGTGAAATGATCACCCACTCCTTAAGACTAATCAAGGAGAAACAATCCAATATACACTGGATAAAAACCAGTGAAGCCCTAATAGGAGAAGTGTCAGGACAAGGCCTAGCCAGCAACCTGCACCCCCCAACCCCAGCAATAATATGAACAAGATAATGGAAATATATCATAAAAAATATGGCATATGACATGGTCAGGAACAGAAAGAAATGCAAATAAAGACCATCCTAAATACATTCATTGTCAGCATAAATGTAAATATGGACAAAGAAAATCTGAAAATAAACATTCACATTATAACAAGTCCTACATCCCATCAGCAGCAATCAGCCACAGGCAAGTGGCAAACTTTCCAGGAAAACATTATCCACCTATAACACAAAAGGGAAAAAACACAGGAAAGTCTCAACAGATGAACTCAGCAGACGACATCCTCCGACGAATGATGCAAAAATAGAGACCCAGCAATAGGCCAAAGAGGGGATAACAGGAAGGAATCACACTGGATTGCCTCATAGCGAATGCAGGAGAACGACCACGCCTGCGTGATCGTGGACATGGAGGTGGAGGAGGAACATAAGGCCATTCAGGAATAGAGACTCGAGGCAAATGGAGAGCAGCACAAAAATCAGGAACATCCCATGGGTCTCTAACAATCAGCAACACTCCAGCCTTGCAAAGCTGCAACTGAAAGGGCTGACCCCACGAGTAAGAAATCTCATGCTCTCTCAGCACATCCAGCAAAGGACGCAGCACTCTGCGTTTGCCCAAAGTCATCCTAGACAAGTCAGACAATATTTGAATCTTGACACCATTCAATAACACTTCGCCTTTATCACGAGCCTTCCTCATAATCTGTTCTTTGAGAGAGAAGAAATGAACACGGCACAGAACATCTCTAGGCCTGTCAGGATTCGGATTGCGAGGACCAAGAGTTCTGTGGGCTCTATCCAGTTCCAGAAGATCACCAGCAGGGCGATCCAGTAAGAAATTAAACAGCGACTGTAAAGTGGGTATGAGTTGCCCAGGAGAAACATCCTCAGGAATGCCCCGAAGCTGAATATTGTTACAGCGATTCCTATTTTAATGATCCTCCGCCAAATAGACCATATGAATCTGATTAGAGTGTTTATCTAAACCAGGGGTCTCAAACTCGGCCGGGTAAGTGGGCCGCATATAGAAAAAATGTGAAGTAGTCAAGCCGCATTACTTTCAAATTTGATACAATATAAAATTATCGTTAATCAATTAGTTATTTGAACTACTATAACACTACATTACTATAATAATACTGCTAGGTTTCAAATTTGAGAGATTTCTCCACGTGCTTATTTCAACAATCCAGCTTTCCAGTTTAAGTGTCGCTAAATGCAGTCCGGCGGCTCAGTTAGCACACTTGTCAAGATTGGTCAGCCCCTTTTTAGATAGTGCTACAGTGCCCTCGGTGGATGCTGCCGCAGAGCCCTGTGTAGATGCTGCCACAGCAGTGCCCTGTGTAGATGCTGCCACAGCAGTGCCCTCTGTAGATGCTGCCACAGCAGTGTCCTCTGTAGATGCTGCCACAGCAGTGCCCTCTGTAGATGCTGCCACAGCAGTGCCCTCTGTAGATGCTGCCACAGCAGTGCCCTCTGTAGATGCTGCCACAGCAGTGCCCCCCGTAGATGCCGCCACAGCAGTGCCCCCGTAGATGCCGCCACAGCAGTGCCCCCCATAGATGCCGCCACAGCAGTGTCCCCTGTAGATGCTGCCACAGCAGTGCCCCCTGTAGACTGGGACTCCTGCTCTGGGGAAGCCGCTGACATCATTGTCGATGTATGGACAGCGATGTCAGAGGCTTCCCCAGAGTCCCGGAGAAGAGCCGATACTTGCCTCTGCCCGGGACTCTGCTCTGGGGAAGACCCTGACACACTGTCCATATATGGGCAGCGATGTCAGGGAATTCCCCAGTGTCCCGGAGCAGAGCCGATAGTAGCGCTCTGCCCGGGACTCCGCTCTGGGGAAGACCCTGACACACTGTCCATATATGGGCAGCGATGTCAGGGAATTCCACAGAGTCCCGGAGCAGAGCCTGTACTAGCGCTCTGCCCGGGACTCCGCTCTGGGGAAGACCCTGACACACTGTCCATATATGGGCAGCGATGTCAGGGAATTCCACAGAGTCCCGGAGCAGAGCCTGTACTAGCGCTCTGCCCGGGACTCCTCTCTGGGGAAGACCCTGACACACTGTCCATACATGGGCAGCGATGTCAGGGAATTCCACAGCGTCCCGGAGCAGAGCCGATACTAGCGCTCTGCCCGGGACTCCGCTCTGGGGAAGACCCTGACACACTGTCCATATGTTGACAGCGATGTCAGGGAATTCCACAGAGTCCCGGAGCAGAGCCTGTAGTAGCGCTCTGCCCGGGACTCCGGCTCTGGGGAAGCCCCAGACATCGCTGTTCATATGTGGACAGCGATGTCAGGGAATTCCAGAGTCTCGGAGCAGAGCCAATACTAGCGGCTCTATGTCCCGCGGGCCGCAAATGACAGCCCCATGGGCCGCATGCGGCCCGCGGGCCGCGTGCTTGAGACCCCTGATCTAAACGATCTGCATGTGAAACTTGTTACACTGAGACAGTGCAAATAACACCTTCCATACGCTGCACAGGATCAGGCAAGTGAAAGAGATTAGTAGTGAGAGATTGAATCTCAGATTTATAAGTAGTCTCCAAGCGGTTAATATAACGCTCCATGTCCTGTTTAGTGGGCAAAGCAGATAACTGTCATCTCAAACCCTGTAAATCATCCCCTAGAACAGGTTCTCCAAAGAAATGATGAGACTGAGGAATATCCTGATCTCTGGAGGAAATGGGAGGCAGCAACACAGGCCCCAACACACAAGGGGGGCAAGAAGGGGAGACCAGGACGCAATGACAGGCACCACGTGGTGAGCGAATCGGAGCAGGAGGCTCCATTACAGTAGCAGAAGAGCTAATCTCTTCCCCAGCCAGCAGGGAAGGACGCTGACCCAGAGGACCAGAAGGAGAGGGAAGGTTACAGAAGGTACCTGTTGCAGCAGCGGTGGCCGCAGGTGAGATCTCCGCTGCAAACGTTTCCCCTCCAGCGGCGCCATATTAGAGGATGCTCCAGCCGCAGCGTCTGTGAGGAAACGCTGGATGGAACTGACGGACAACATCTGCCTCATGCAATAAGGAGTCCCAGAGGTGGCCTTGGATTTCCTGACCATCAGGTAAGTGAAATTCAGCGATTGACGGTGCTAATGTGAGGGTTAGGGCTGTGCAGGAACGGAGCCCTCAAGTAGCAGGTCTGGTCAGCGCCATGTCCAAGTCACGCCTCCAATATTACCTGTGTTGTATGCTAAAGCATGAGCCTTTTTTTTACTAGCTATGTGACTCATGCGAGTCTTGAAAAGATTTTAGTTTGTGAACATGCATAGGGCCCATTCGCCAGAATCACAACAGTGGTAGCTAAGGCCCCCTTCACATAATGTTTTTGTCTTCCATATGAGGTATACGTCGGGAGGACTCCCGACGTAAACCTCCATGGAGGGCTGCCAAATACCCCACTGTACAGTCATACAGTTAGATATGTCGCCTGAACCTCCCAGGCAGAGCTCTACCTGAAGCAATGTTAAGAGCTTTACGATGCCGGAGTCCCCAGCCAGAGCGACGGAAACATTCTGCCCGGGGATTTCAGCCCTGGAGATGCTCATGACGTCACTATCCATATATAAGGCTGGGGATTCCGACCCTTGAGAAGCCCCTTAAGTCACTCTCCATATATGGACCTTGATTATAGGAGCTACAATACCAAAGTCCCTTGCCAGAGCATCGGAAGCGATTGCCAGGGTCTCTAGTTCTGGGGAATCCATTGACGTTACTGTCTATATATGGTCAGTGATGTCAAGTGCTTTACAATGCCAGAGTCCCCAGCCAGAACATTGACAATGCTCTGGCTATGGACTCTAGCCCTGGAGAAACCCCTGACGTTACTGTCCATATATGGATAATTATGTCATAAGCTTCCCTTGTGCCAAAACCCACGGGCAGAGCATATCTGATGCTCTGCCCAAGGGCTTCGCCATTGGGAAGTTTCTGACATCACTGTCGATGTTGGGAGCTTCCCGACGAGTACTTTTAATGTATACCTGTGTCGGATGCTATACTGTGGCATCCTTCACTCATAGGCTTCGATGTTAAAAAAAGTAACTTTTTTTGAGGGATCCCAACAGTCTACTACGCTATTCCATCCTTAAAAAAAAGGTATATTGATGTATACCAGTCCGATAAAGACCAAAAGTACTCTTTTGATCTTCTTCGGGCCAATGAAGCCCTATGAACACGTTTATCATCTACGTCAGCTTTTCCAACGTACATGATAAACATAGGGCTCAAATAGGATGTGAAGGGGGCCTAACAAATGAGGTTGAAATAACCAGATCCCAACAGAAGGGAGGGGCAACAAGCCACAGTTCCTTAGGGCCTGTTCACATCAGCGTTAGGTTCGTGGATGGGTTCCGTCAGACCTTTCCGTCAGGGGATCCGATAAACGGAAAGGCAAACGGAAACCATAGCTTTCCTTTAGCATTACCATTTATTTCAATGGTAATGCTTCCGTTGCTAATGGTTTCCGTTTGTCTCCGTTCCGTAAGATTTCAGTTTTTTTGAGGAAACAATAGCGCAGTTGACTATGCTATTAATTCCGTCAAAAAAGCGGAAACCTTTACGGAACGGAGACAAACGGATACCATTTGCAACAGAAGCATTACCATTTAAATAAATGGTAATGCTAACGGAAAGCTATGGTTTCCGTTTGCCTTTCCGTTGATGGGTTCCCCTGATGAAAAGGTCTGACGGAACCCATCAACAGAATCTAAAGCTTATGTGAACACACCCTAATTGCCAGAGATGGAGACATGTGATGGCACAAACCAAGACCAGCAGAGGACTTATCTCTGTTCTATGTCCCTTTTTTTTTAGTGGTAACAGCCACTTCGTTAATAGATTTTATTATGATCCCATCCTAATGATGTCTAGTCTAGTTTTCTCTATTGCACTAATACATTCTCTCAATACTATTTGAACAGGTTTGGCATAGACTAGACCAGAGCAAAAGATTTGTACAAGTCCTCTATTTCACATTATCTTATCCCAATATTTAATTTATTTAAACCAGACTTTATGTATTAGAGATTTCACAAAATGTTTTCCTATTTTCTGCATGTTATGCGGGTACATTTCTATGGGTATTTGATATGCCATACTGGTGCACATTTTACTTGACCTACTAAGCACAAAACTGTCATTGTAACTTATTCTGAGAGTAAAGTACATCATCATCTGTCTAAGCTACATAGTTAAGTCACACTACCTTTGTGTCAGACCGTAAACCTGTCTAAGCCATCTGTGCAGCTTCAACATCTTTCATAAGGAGACAACTGAAATTACTCAGCAAATGCTAAAGTACAGAAAGTGACAGAAGACAAAAAATACCTTCAAAGATAGTAGAGCTTTACGGAAAAAAAACATTTAAAATATTACATGCCATACGCCTCTGAAATCAACGTAATCACTCTTTTTCCTGCTTTTAAAATGAATATGTAAATTGAAATATGTATATTTCTGAGATAATAGTAGATACAACTCACTTTTTAGACTCTGCATATATGACTGGCACTGACAAAAGGAAAATGGATATTTGATATCAAGTTCTTAAGTGATATGCTTTGGATTGTGCCACTTTTTGAAATGTAATGGACTTGGATGAAAGACACCAAAATTGGAACAATAAAGATTGTCTAGTTACTTTGGTGACATAGGTTGTAAATTTATATCCGTGTAATACTTGAAAATGCTAAACCTATATTCCACACTTTGGCCACATACAAAGCCTGTCTACTTAATATATAATATTACTCTAGAGCCTCAGCTTAGGTAGGTGACCACTAGATCACAGGTCCTGAGTAGATTCCAACATTAATGTAGGACTAGTAAAAAAGAGCCAGCAATGCACTTGTCCGTCCCCCTAGAACATATTTATTCCAACAAATGTTGCTAGCAGGTGACTGGTGGCAATAGGTAGACACAACTGAACGAATAATGAAATGTCTCATGTACATGAGTGCATGGCCGGCCTTAGCTATGTTCGACCAGTGCGGTCGCACGGGGCGCCAGCCGCCACACTGCAAGAGGGGCGCCAGCGGGTGTGTGTATCCCCGCATCGTTGCAACTACCAGCGGGGATACACACACCAAGGCCCTGTTCACACTGAGTTTTTTTATTTCAATGGAAGTTGGACGAGTTTTTTTACCGCGAGTAAAAAAAACATGTCGCGGTAAAAAGAAGCGTCATGACCCATCTTGAGGCGGTTTCCGCCTCCAAAACCCCATTTCAATCAGTCAGAAGGAGGAAAAAAACGCCTCGACAAGTGTTTTGACGAGTTTTTGTCAAACCACTGTGCAAAAACCGTCTGGAGCAGTTTTTGCAGGAGGAATTTTCCTCCTGCAAAAAACTCAGTGTGAACACAGCCTAACTGCAGGCGCCTTTCCACCCGGGCGCTTCTTCACTTAGTAGCCGTCGCTACCGCTGTAGCAGCCATAGCGGCTGCTAGCGGTGACACGGGGCATGAGGGCGGTGGCGCCGCTAGCAGCTGCTGTGGCTGCTATAGCGGTAGCGACGGCACTATAGCAGAGCAGGGAGGTATCTCCCTGCTTTGCTGTCTACTAGCGCCACTGTAGCTCCCTGAAGGAGCGGAATCCCCGTGTGGCCGGGGATTCCGCTCCTGGAGCGCTGCTTGATGTTTCTGTCCATATATGGACAGTTACGTCAGGGGAAACTCCTGAAGCGGAATCCCCGGTCACAGCATTGCAGACTCTATGACCGGGGATTCCACTGCAGGAGAAGCCAATGACGTCATGGACACAGACGACAGGAGCTTCTCCTGGAGTGGAATCGATGGTCATAGCGTCTGCAACGCTGTGGACGGGGATTCCGCCTCAGGAGTTTTCCATGATGTCACTGTCCATATATGGACAGAGGCATGAAGCAGCGCTCCAGGAGCGGAATCCCCGGCCACACAGGGATTCCGCTCCTTCAGGGAGCTACAGTGGCGCTATCTTTACTGGAAGGGGGGTTTGTTATCTACAGGGGGGCTGTGGGCTGTGTGGCACTACCAACCAGGGGGCTTTGGGGCACTACCAACCAGGGGGCTGTGGGGCACTACCAACCAGGGGGCTGTGGGGCACTACCAACCAGGGGGCTGTGGGGCACTACCAACCAGGGGGCTGTGGGGCACTCCCTACCAGGGGGCTGTGGGCTGTGTGGCACTCCCTACCAGGGATCTTCGCGACACTTCCTACCAGGGGGCTGTGTGGCACTCCCTACAGGGGGCTGTGCGGCACTCCCTACAGGGGGCTGTGCGGCTTACTCTACAGGGGGCAGTGTGGCGCTATCTACAAGGGGGCTGTGTGGCGCTATCTACAAGGGGGCTGTGTGGCGCTACCTACAAAGGGACTGTGTGGCGCTACCTACAAGGGGGCAGTATGGCGCTACCTACAAGGGGGCTGTCTGGCGCTACCTACAAGGGGGCTGTCTGGCGCTACCCACAAGGGGGCTGTGTGGTGCTACCCACAAGGGGCTATGTGGTGCTACCCACAAGGGGCTGTGTGGCGCTACCCACAAGGGGCTGTGTGGCGCTACCTACAAGGGGGCTGTCTGGCGCTACCTACAAGGGGCTGTGTGGCGCTACCCACAAGGGGCTGTGTGGAGCTACCTACAGGGGGCTGTGTGGCGCTACCTACAAGGGGCTGTGTGGCGCTACCTACAGGGGGAATCTGTGAGTGGAGGGCTGATGGTCATTTTACTGTGAGCGGTGGACTGATGGTCTTCAAGTGGTTTCCACCTCTGACCTCCAATTGAAATTAATAGGAGGCAGAAAATACCTGCGGCGCCCGTTTGGAGCTTTTTTTCCTGCGTCTTTTGCATTCGCTTCAACAGCTTAAGAAAAAAAACAAAAAAAAGGGCACACAACGCTGTCAGTTGCTGAAGGAATTTTGAGGCAGATTTTTTTTTGCCTTACAAAAAACGTGTGTGAACGTACCATACGAGTGTAGTGCTTGTTCTTAGCCGTTTTCTGTCTTTCTTAAAACAATTTTTAGTAGGGGGGCCCTGAGGAAATTTTGTTTTTCCAGTACTGCCTCGAGTCCGAAAAGGTTGGGAAACTCTGTACTAGGCTACAGGGTCCCATCATGGAGCAGCTCAGTTTGTCATGGGAACGTGACCTAGGTGAGTACAATTTTTGTTTTTGTTTGGGGGCACTGTCTACAAGGGGGAGGTGCGGGGACTGTATGGCACGATCTACAAGGGGGAGGTGGGGGACTGTATGGCACTGTCTACAAGGGGGAGGTGGGGGACTGTATGGCAATGTCTACAAGGGGGAGGTGGGGGACTGTATGGCACGATTTACAAAAAGGAGGTGGGGAATTATGGCACTGTCTACAAGGAGGCTGTATGGCAAAATCTACAGGGGGGCACTATACGGTGTGGGGGCCACTAAGCGGACATTATACTGTGTAGGGGTACTACAGATGGCATAATACTGTGGGCACAATTGGAGGACAAAATACTGTGTCCTTGAAGGGGTTGTAATATATAATATTATTAAATATTCTTATTATACTGTATGGGGGCAGTAAAGGGGCATTATAATTTTTTTTATGGGGCATTTTTTTTAATGATGGGGTGGGGCGCCGAAAGATCATTTCGCACAGGGCGCCATCTATCCTAGGGCCGGCCCTGCATGAGTGTATGTTTGTGTGTTTCACATTCCAGGACTGCCTAATTAATGTTAATGAGTAATTTCACACATTCAGGGCGTTACACAACGTCCTGATGTTGGACGATATCAGAATGTAGTGTGCGTCGAGCAGCGCCAGGAGGTGAAGAGTGGGGAATATAAGCACCTGATCTGAGGTCTGATTAAATGAGGGGAGCTGATCTGCGGTCTGTTTAACTTACGGGGTCTGGTTCTGGGGTCTGAATACTTTAGGGGGTCTGATCTGGGTCTGATTAATTTAAGGGGTCTCATTAATTAAAGTGGTCTGATCTGGTGGTTAATTAATAGGGGTATGATCTGGGGTCTGATTAATTTAAGAGGTTTGATCTAGAGTCTGATTAATTTAACAGGTCTGGTCTTGGGTTTGAATCATTTAGGTGTTCTAGTCTGTGGTCTTTATTTATTTGTGTTGCTATAGAGGATGGGGACGTCTGCAAAAGCGAGGGGCCCAAAAATGTCTGGGCAGCAAACTCTGCAGTGTTCGGGAAGAATTATGGCGGTCTGGGCCAAATGTAGACGAAAAGGAGAAAGAACATCTACAATCAGAGAAGACGTCACCTGTGAGTCACTGGATTTAAAGAGAAGCTGTCACCTATTCTGACATGTCTGTTATAATAAATCTTTGTATTATCCATGAGATAACAATTCTGGAGCATCCTTACTTAGAACTCTGTGTTTCTCTGTTATTCCTCCTGGAAATATATGAATAAGGCCTGGCCTACATGGAGACTTTTTGTGATGCAACTAATTGATTTGAACTACAGCTGCAGTACTAAGTAATATATTTAGTGGTATGCAATCTTATGGACTGCAGCTGTCACTCGATAAAATCAATCAGTAGCTCTACAAAAAGTGTCCATGTAGTCCAGACTTAATTGACTAATTAACATCTGAGTGTGTCCATTCCCCTTGTCAATAGGCTGTGTCCTTACACAGTCTGATACTGTTAGCAAAGATAGAATTGTGTCAGAGTGTATAGGGACACAGCCCCTTCACAATGAGAATGGCAACATGCAGTTGTCAATTTATTTTTACATTTCTGAGAGGAATAACAGAGGAATGGCTCAATACAGAGTTCTAAAAAAAGGTGCTCCAGAATTGTTATTTCATGGGTAATACAAGTATTTACTAAAACAGACATGTCAGGAGTGTATTATTGGTTATATGTATTTTGAATACATAGAGGCTGTATCTTGCCATCTAAGCCGAATCCGTCATGTTTGCAGGACTGACAGCTTTGGTGAACTTGTGTGCCTCTGACATGCAGGATCCACCTGTTATCGATCACATCTACATTAATGAACCTAGATGTGATCAATAAAAGCTGGATCCTGCGTGTCAGAGACACGCAGGACCAGCGCTCACCAAAGGCGTGAGTCCTGCAGACTAGACAGATTCTGGCTTAGACGGCAAAATACAGCTTCTATGTATTCAGGATACATAGAAGATGTATCTCAAAGAGTTAAAAAAATGTTTTCATAAAAACCTATTTAAAAGTAGTTCACAATTACATAATACACAGTTTTATATATAAAAATGGATTCCAAAGGTTTACATAGCCCTATCTTCTACATAATATAATGTAGATTACAGCAGTGTTTCTTATTTAGAAAAACGATCATTTTTGACAGCGTTATGAACGATTTTAGCTTTATGCTAATGACTTTCTTAATGGACAACTGGGCGTGTTTTACTTTTTGACCAAGTGGGCGTTGTGGAGAGAAGTGTATGATGCTGACCAACCAACGTCATACACTTCTCTCCATTCATTTACACAGCACATAGTGATCTTGCTAGATCACTATTTGCAGCCACATACACACACACACTAACGTTACTGAAGTGTCCTGACAGTGAATAGATATCACCTCCAGCCAGGACGTGATGTCTATTCAGAATCCTGACACTTCGGGAACGTTTGTGTGAAATTTACAGCACAGCAAGCGTAATCTCATTTTAAATGACAGTTTACAGCATAATCTCGCAAGATTACGCTTGCTGTGCTGTCAATTTCACACAAACGTTACCAAAGTGTCAGGATTCTGAATAGACATCACGTCCAGGCTTGTAGTGATTTTTATTCACTGTAAGGACACTTCAGTAACGTTAGTGTGTGTGTATGTGGCTGCACATAGTGATCTAGCAAGATCACTATGTGCTGTGTAAATGAATGGGGAGAAGTGTATGACGCTGATTGGTCAGCGTCATACACTTCTCTCCACAACGCCCACTTGGTCAAAAGTAAAACACACCCAGTTGTCCATTAAGAAAGTCATTAGCATAAAGCTAAAAATAGGTTCTAACTCCGTCAAAAATTATCGTTTATTTAAATAAAAACACTGCTGTAATCTACATTACAGCGCCGATCACATTATGTAGGAGATAGGCCACTTATAATGTGGTGACAGAGCCTCTTAAAGGAACAGTGTCATGGCAAATAATTTTTTTTATATGTTAAAGATGTTAGTGCTTTAATAAAAACGTTTTTATTCATTTGTGTGTTTGTGTTTTACTTTTTCTTATTTTTACACTTTTTCTTCCCTATGGGGGCTGCCATTTTTTGTTCCATTTCTGTGTGTGTCGATTAACGACACACACAGACATGGAGTACGGCAGCCACAGTCCCATAGGGACTGTGAACGGCTCCCGTCCCATTCACGTCCGTGTACGGCGTCTGTGTGGGAACTGCGCATGCGCCGCTCCCACACAGTCCTATTCGAAATTGGCGCCGTCCGGCGCCATTTTCCTGTGGACCGGAAGTCGCGGCCGGACTGTAATATTACTACTTCCGGTCGCGGCTTCCGGACTTGTGCACATGGAACAGCGGCAGCAAAGGGAGCGGACGGGCCGGAGGGAGCCGCGGCGGCAGGAGCAGGTAAGACATTTCAATGTATGTTAGTGTTTGTGTGTGTTTACTACTGTATGTAAACCTACTACACTGTGGGTTACCTCAAAAAATGGCGACACACAGTGTAGGAGGTTAAACCTTTCAAACCCCTCGTTTATCCCGGCACTAGCCAGGATAAAGGAGGGGGGGATGCTGAGAGCTCACTAGAGCGAGGGCTTTTAACCCAATGTTGCAATGCTGCAATTTTGGGAACTAGCTCCATCTAGTGACCAAAAATGGGTAGTATTATAAATTAGAATTAATTTATAATATTTCCTGACTATTTCCTGACTCGTGAAAAAAATAAAAAAAATTTGAACCATGTTTAATCACCCACACACTAAATGTTTAATTTTTAAAAAAAAAACATGTTTTTCTGGCAACACCATGCCTTTAAGTACAGGTAGTTATACCCTTCGCAGAGTGTTAACGTACTCATTACACTACCCTAGACCACTAGGGATGTTATCATTAACCCCTTTAGTGATCTACACACAAAGGATGTTATCCATCACTGCTGGGGAAATTAAAAAAAATTCCAGTATTCTGTTTCTATTGTGAAGACATATTTTTTCAGGTTTTTGTCTGAGTAGCTTTTATTTTTACCGAAAAGCATAAACTTCACTACACTTTTCGGAACAAAAAAAAATGGTATATATTAACGTATACTTTTTTTTCACTATGAAAGTCAATGGCAGACATATGCAACAGTACAGGCATAAAGTTGCATGTTTACATCCCTATTTACAGTATATATTTATTTCATTTTTGCGCAAGTTATGAGCTGTTTTAGATTTATGCTAATGACTTTCTTAATAGACAACTGGGCGTGTTTTTACTTTTGACCAAGTGGGCGTTGTAAAGAGAAGTGTATGACGCTGGCCAATCAGTGACCAATCAGCGTTATACACTTCTCATTGTTCCAGCCCAGCTTCTTTCACTGCACAATCACACTGTACTGTGGATCATGCTGGGCTGGAACAATGAGATGTGTATGACGCTGATTGGTCACTGATTGGCCAGCGTCATACACTTCCCTTTACAACGCCCACTTGGTCAAAAGTAAAAACACACCCAGTTCTATATTAAGAAAGTCATTAGCATAAATCTAAAATTGCTCATAACTTGCTAAAAAATGATTGTTTTTCAAAATAAAAACACTGTTGTTATCTACATTATAGCGCCGATCACATTATTTAGGAGATAGGGCACTTATAATGTGGTGACAGGGCCTCTTTAAAAAAAACATTTACCTTAACTGTAAAGGCATACAAGTCTTTTTACAGTGTGCATTTAAAAAAAGCTGTGTACACGGTTCGTGATTACGGCACGGATGGAAAGCGGAGTGTCATCAGCGGGCTGTCCACAATCACTGACCATGCACACTCAAGATGTGAATTAATTTCAATGAGCCCAGACTCCCATTGTTCTATTTTTTATTTTTTTTTGCAGTCCTGGCTCCGGGCAACGGACGGGCGGAGGAAAGCACGGTCATGGTGCATTGACCCATAGGATACTTTGGACAGCAATTTATATTATGTTCTATGTGTTTGAGTAGATTGCATTTATTATATGTAATCGAGGTAATCGAGTGGATTGCATTTATTATATGTAATCAAGGTCATTTATTATATGTAATCGAGGTATTATATGTAATCGAGGTCATTTAGATTCATGCAAATTCTTTCTAAATGCTCAGCTTGATTCACAGCACAGCGGGATCTCGCGAGAAGACTGCAGACCTCCAGCCATGCCAGGCCATTTATCCGAATCCGCAGCGGCTGGAGGCGATGTCTGTTCAGTTTTCCGTCGCTCCAGTGAAGGACCCTTGGGAGGAAGTCACGTCACATCGTGATCTTGCGAGAAAAAGGTGTGTTGTGAATCAAGCTGGGCTGGAATGAATAGAAGTGTATGACACTGATTGGTAAGTGTCATGCACTTTTTATACAACGCCCACTTGGTGAATAGAAAAAAAACGCCCAGTTGGGCATTTAGAAAAAATTTGTATAAATTGACATTTTTTTATAACTTGGTCAATAATAAACATTTAAAAAACAAAAAAAAAGCAGTTATCTAAATCAAAGTGCGTATTAGATTAGGTAGGAGATAGGGAAGTTATAATGTGGTGACAGAGCCTCTTTAAGTGCTACATTTTGAACTCACAGTGGGCACTGGTTGAGACCAAAATGTAAGTGACATATTATAGTTAACGTATGTATCATCATATCCTTATGATTCAAAAAATGGCCATAGTTATTCACAAACAGGGATAGTCTTAGGCACTGAGCAGACAGTAATACCCGAGGGCCTGGCATCCGAGATTGCCCACAGGTCCTTCCTCAGCACCATGCAGATGACAGTACCCAGAGGTGGACTAAAGACTGCAGCTGTTAATGGAATTACTTTCCACTTCACTTGTAGCCTTGATGTTAAGCTTGTTAATCGACAAAAAGTGACTTCACTTCCTCACTGCGCAGTAATGTCAGTAGCCCCGACCCAGGGGTCTATAGCAAGCTCAGTTTTCCTGTTCGCAAACAATCCATATAAAGTGTACAAATACACCGTAACCTGACAGAAACATGATTTTAATCCAGTATGAGAGCAAAGGTTATAACGGTTAACTTCACAGCTTACTAAATAGTCTTTATTGACTATATTTTAAAAAATTAATTACGAACTTTGTAAGAAAGGCGCAAATTATGTATAAATATAAGTGCAATATTCTCTTTCACTTAATGTAAATGAAAAAAAAGGTAAAAAAAAAAAACATTGATTCATCAGAAATCCCCACTAGGCTCTGGATGCATTAGAGTAGCATAACAGGATTTTCATCTATAAAGAAACATATTGAATATTAAAAACACAACCCATCCTTTACTGCTTCACTTGTCTACTTTTGTTTACACGCCTTTGCCATTCTTCTTTGTGAATTGAATGCTAAACCATCTCTGGGGAGACATTACACTGCTCACAGAATGCCTCAGCAGATGGTGCGTTCTCTCACAACAGAAGGCTGTGATTACACCTGAACCCTTCAAGAGCCTAAAGTTGAGCAGAGAAACAAGATGATGTCTTCACAACTCCTACCTAATGTTTTATTCTTTATGTCAGGGAGAAACTTATGTTTTATCAAAACTGCCGAAAACAACTTAGGGTCTTAAACTAAGATATCAATGTGATAATATAACTTTATATGGGAAGTGTTATAACATCTTCCTAGACCATAATAAATATACAATCATGTTTGACTTGACATTTTACATTCTTGAAGTCAATGGGAAAAAACATTACAAAAACACAAAGTATAAGACAAGATACTATTTGGGGGAAGAAAAACAAAAAACTAATTCTAAACACAGCAAATAATTTTCAGAGGCAAAGTGTAAATCTAGGTATACTGTTTTACTCTACATTGCAGAAGTATGCATAGGCCCTTACCGCTTTGGGGCCACACCTTACAACTTGGCATAGTGGGCAGAATGTCGTGGCCCCCGGGGGACTCTAAAGGTCTGTTGGCCAGCTGTCTTTGCTATTGGCCAAATGACTCTGTGTTGGAGATGTGCCAGCTCCAGTTGAGGCCAAGGGTCCAGCGCCCCCGGAGGGGAGGTAAAGATTGTGCCCTGCTGTGTGCACTAGGAAATTCTTGGCTACCCGGAGCTACGGAGAGTGAATAGTGGTCTCATCTGCAGATACCATGCAGGAGGAACAAAGTGAGACTGTTTGGATGATTCAGAGCGAGGCCAAATAATAAGTCCCGAGCGTGGCTGCACAACCACCATCATGTCTGTTGGTGGAAAAGGCAGCATTGACCAGGTCATATACCTGTTACTTTAAGGGAGCGTGGGTTGTTCTTGTGTATTAAGTGACAATGGGCTTTCTTACCACTGTTATTGTGCAGCAACACTACTCAAAGATGGCGTCTGGGCTGTTCCTCCCAACTTAAGGAGCCACTGTACCATCATTGTTGCCTGCCTTAAATACAAAAGGTACAATACGCAAAATACAGTACAATGTACTGTATATAAAGTACAGTATATATACACATATATACAATAACAGCAGCTCTTCTTAACCTGAAATAAAAAAAGTTAAACATGCATATCAATTTGCATATGGAAAAAGAAAGTATAAACAATAGCATATCTTTGGGAGAGGGCTGTTGCACAACATTATACAGGAAGGGGAATTTCTTCCTACAAATTACATCCCCTGTGGACAAAACTATTTAGTTAGAAGGGTTTCATGATGATAAGCTGATCACAAGGTGACCCCAGTGATCAGCTGTAAACGCTGTGGGAACCTGGAGGCAAGTGCTGGCAGAAAATAAATTAAGCACTACATAATGCCTGTAGCGTCCATGGCCGCGGGCCGTCGGGTTCACTCACCTCCCGACGCCCGCAGCCATGGATCCGTGAGCGCTGGTCCCCATCTCCCTCCTAGGAGACGCCAGCACTCACTTCCGCTCCGTTCGGCTGTGTCCCGTAGGGTGCGCGCGCACGCTCGCGCCCGGCCTTAAAGGGCCAGCGCGCGCAAATAGGAAATCGTCATCATCATCAACTGCCACGATTTCCTGGTCTATAAGAAGGCCCCTGGCCTTCTAATCCTTGCCTGAGCGTTGTTAGTTTTCCCAGTCTGTCTTGCAAATGGTCCCTTAGTGTTTCCCGTTCCAATTGTTACCTGTGCCTTGTTACCCGTTCCTGTTTCCCGTGCCTGTGTCATCTGCCACATCCGGAGGAATCCGCCACGTTCTGTGTCATCTGCCACTTCCGGAGGAATCCGCCACGTCCTGTGTCATCTGCCACGTCCTGTGTCATCTGCCACGTCCTGTGTCTTCTACCACGCCCAGAGGAGTCCGCCACGTCTGGCGCAACTTGCGGCTCCTGTGTCATCCGCCACGTTTGGCGCCATCTGCTGCACCCATCTCATCTGTGCCAGAGCTGCGGCCACCATCTGGACTATTCAGGTACCCTTGTGCGGGACATTGTATTTCTGGGGTGTCCTGTTGTTTGGCCAGCTGCCTCCCTGCTGCAGCGGTACGGCCTAGTGGGTCCACTAACCCGCTCCGTGACAATGCCCATTGAATTTAAGGAGTTGTCCATGTAATGCATAGACGTGCCTGGTCCTCCTGAACTATAGACACTATTTGTAGTTACTCTCTGTGCTGACTAATAAATAGATGAGGGTCCTGAATGGGGGGATACCCTCTATTAATTCAGAATTCCCTAATACTATACTTTTATTTTTGATTTTTTTAAACCAGACAACTTATGTAAATAATTATGTATTTATGCAAGATGACGTCCTTGCCTTTAGGGTGACAGACAGTGCAGATTGTAGGGCCCATCGCACAGTGGGGGAATCTACACGCTTTTAAGAAAGTAAATAAACTGTCTGCGGATTGACCCAACACAGAGATGGTTAAAACTTGGCAGAGATTTATGGTGTATGGGTCTTCTTTCTGAATGGTCAATTAACAGAACTGGAAAGTTTGGGGCACATGGTTGTTCAGAAAAAAACACATAACACCCAAAAAACTTACCAAAAAAATAGTTTAATGGCAATTTCCTAAAGCTATACTTTTAAGTCATTTAAAGAGGAACTTCAATTACTTTAATAGCAATACTGCAAATTTGGAAGTTACAGTAGATATTTAATACATATCTTATTGATTGACAAACATGGGGAACATAGGTCTTATTCAGACTGACCAATTTATCAAAATTGGTGATAGATAGGAACGTGCTGTAATACAAAGAATGAATCTCATTATAAGTAAAGTATGTGATTTATCACTTGTGGGAACACAGATTCTGATGAGACAGACACTGTCCTAACCTATTGACTCATTAAATATATAGTATGTGGTTACTCATTTCGTGATCACATTTTTCTGTAAATAGCTTTTTAAAGCTGGAAGCATGCTAAGAGTCACCGATGAATAATTGGCATACTACATCCCATTTATCTCGGTATCTCAGCAGGGTCGCACTGTGCTCATTATTTTTATTTACTGAGTTTTTTACATTCTTTATACACACACATAGAAGGCTACAATGCCTGTGGTAAACACATGTGTACTTAAAGCCAGTATAGGCAATAAATATTCGGGATGGCAGAAATGTGAGCCTCGCTGTATTGAGTGGAACAATCATTATATTCAGTATAATGAATTATTTAAACAGTGTTTCTGACAGGGTCAGCTATAAAATTACCATCATGTTATAAAGAGAATATACAGTGATGTCAGAGCTTTGCGATGCCGGAGTCCCTGGCCATAACGTTCAAAGCAATTTGGCCGGGGACTGCAGCCCTGGACAAGCCCTGGACAAGCTCTTGACGTCACTGTCCATAAATGGACAGTAATGTTAGGAGTGTTACAATGCTGGAGTACCCGGGCCAGAGCATCAGACGCTCTGGCTGGGGACTCCAGACACCACCCACACGGCGGCCCTATATCGCCACGACTGCAAGAACTTTAAAGCAGCCAGAGTCCCCAGCTGCTTTCAAAGCAGTCGGAGTCTCCGGCTTCTATGTCTGCCCAGTGAAGTTACGTTACTGAAGCTTCCCTGGGGTAGCCCTAGAGACATAACTGTCCAGTTACGTCACTGGGGCTACTCCAGGTATGTAGCTTCCCCAAACAGAGTTAGCAGCTGGGAACTCCAGATGCAATAGTCTTGCAAGAGTAGGGAATAAAGCCGCCATGCAGGGGGGCAGGGCAGCCTCTGCTGCATTGGTGAGCTTAAAGGGGTTTTCCCACGAGAGACATTTATGACACATCCACAGGATATGTCATAAATGTCAGATAGATGCGGGTCCCATCTCTGGGACCCGCACCTGTCTCCAGAACGGGGCCGTCTAAACCCTTTTCAGCCGCCATGTGTTGCGGATAAATGAGAAAAATTCAGACGATGAAAAACGTTATATGGTCGTGAGTTGCGTAAACAGCGTAACTCGCTGAGCTACACTGTTTCCGTAAGTCTCATAGAACTTAATGGAAGTTACGGAAACAGCGTAGCTCACATGCTACGCTGCTTCTGTAACTGCCATTCACTACTATTGGACTTACGGAAACAGCGTAGCTCAGCGAATTACGGTGTTTACGTAACTCACGACCATATAACCTTTTTCATGGTCGGAAAACACCTCATTCAGCCGCAACACACAGTGACTGAACGGGTTTAGGTGGCCCCGTTCTGGAGATAGGTGCGGGTCCCAGAGGTGGGACCCGCATCTATCTGACATTTAGGACATATCCTGTGGATATCAGAAAAAAGGAGATTTTTGAAGCAGCACTAGTCCCGAGTATGGTGCGGTGCACGCTGTCAAGCCAGGCAAACCCACTCCAGCACGATGTATATCCAAAGAAGTAGTAGGACAACAGCACACGTCTTCAAATCATCAACGTGGTTTTATTGTCAAGACATCCACAAACGACAAGCAACGTTTCGACCCATAGTGAGTGAAGGGTTGTCCTACTACTTCTTTGGATATCCTGTGGATATGTCATAAATGTCCTTCATGGGAAACCCCCTTTAAGCGCAAACTGTCCATGTATAGACAGTTGAGTCTCTGGAGCTTCCCGACACATTGGTTTAACATAGTCCCCCATGTTAAAAAAACATACAGTGTGCAGAATATTTTTTTTCTGGATCTGGCGGAATGAAAAAAGCGTAGTCTACTACGCTATTTCATCCTTCAAAAAAACCTTTACTAGCATATACCATCCCAACGGAGACACTCTTTTGGCCTCTGCTGGGCTAATGGAGCCATATGGACACGTTTAACATGTATGTCGGGAGCTTTCCCGAGGTACACGTTAAGTGTAGGGTTAAAACAGAGTATGAAAGGAGCCTTACTTGCCAGCATGAAGCAGCGTGGTCGTTTTCCTCTGACATGTCTTGTTAACAAAAATTGTGCTCACCGGATTGTTTTGCTCACTGTTCTCGGTAAACTCTAGTGGCTGGTATATGTTATCTAAAACTCCCAATCTGACACCAACAGTCATTCCATGGTCAAAGTCACTCAGAACACATTTCCTGATATTCTGGCATTCGGTCTGTACAACATCTGAACCTCTTGACCATATCTATATGTTTTAATGTACTAAGTTGCTGCCAGATGACCAGCTGGTTAGGTATTTGCATTAATTCGCAGGTGTACCGATATACCTAATAAACTGCCACTTTATGCCTTTTTGAAGAAAAATTATAAGGGACCAATGTTTGCAGCAATATTCAGGAAGACAAATTGTTAAAAATGCATGTGGTATGATCAAAATTTGATTTCCCAGGCACACCCGCATGTCCCCCAACACACATATAGATATTCATACAATAGTAAGTAAAACATTTCTTCTTATATTACATACAACATATTTCATTAGTATCCAAATAATGCCATATTTAAAATAAAATTATTCAATAACATAGTGACAATGAATGATTGTTGTTGTCTTTTCTCACAAATTAGATGAGTCACGCACATGGATGCCAACCGACTGTAAATTCACAATCTGTATCAAAAGGGATTAAGACATTTTAAGAAAAATTAAAATATCTCACAGTAAAAAAAATATAATAATGAATACATTTTGACTATTGAGATAACTTCTTATTTATTTTGGATATTTTGTATGTTTTAGTTGGAAATATATGGACTTACATAATGTACATACAATGCATAAAAAAAACAAGATATTCAACCATAAGTACAATTTCATAAGTACCAGGAAGTCACCAAACATAAGGGCTCTAGACCAAGTACCAACCCGTGTGCTGCATGATGAGCCCAAACAAACGGTCACCACACTAGGGGCTCTTGATCCATGTACATATAGTTTCCTTTTCCGTGTAGCTTACTAATGCTGTATTACGTCTTATTCTGTTTCTATGACGATTGCATGTCATTTTTGTAGTCCCTACTCATCACCACATTATTGTATTTTAATTGTATGTCTATTTTTACGTCTTGATGGCCAATTTGTTCTTATGATAACTCTAATAAAGTATTTGTGTTTTGCATGGTACACATCTTGTACTTTGTATTATTATTTTGTTTCTTGGATATTGATATGTCCTCACATACATTTATAGGTATTGATTTTCTATGCTTTGATATGTGCGGACGTTTATTGAGACATTTGTCTGTGGTCTAGATCAGTATAGGTATTGACATGATAATAATGTATGGGGACGAGCGATCGGAGTAACGAGTGCTCGTCCCTATACTGGCTACTTGTGAAAGGAGCAAACGAGCGCTGATTAACGAACTGTCTCGTTGATTGGCGCTCGTTTACGCGGCCCAGGACGGGACATGTAAGAGGAGTTTAAAGCTTACCCATAAACAACTAGGCAAATAATAGGACTCCTGGAACAACATGCTCTGAACAGATAACAAAGATAGTTAATTGACCAATGTATCAGAAGACGTGTAGCCGCTACAGCCTGTGATTGCGGTCACATGGGATGAAACATCATCCCAGGAGGCTGCGCTGGAGGGAGGAGCGGAGACTTCTGGGTAAGAATGAGATTTTTTTTTTTCTGAGTTGCGTTTTTTGCGGCGGAATCTCTGCAAACCTGACACAAAAAAACTCAACAACTGCTATTTGTTGCGGGATTTACCTCCCCATTAAATTCAATGGGGAAAACCCGCAACAAATAAGCAGCATTTACGCAAATACAATTGACATGCTGCAGAATAAAATTCCGCACCACAGGTCAATTTCTGAGTGTTTTTCCCGCTCAGTATTTACGCAGCATGTGGATGAGATTTGTTTCAGCTCATCCACTTTGCTGCTACTGTATTTGCTGCGGATTTTCTGCAACTAAATGCATTGCGGAAAAACCTCAGTATTTACGCAACGTGTGAACTGACCCTAATTGTTATATAGTCTGTATCTCACAGGTTGAGGTCTCTCTTCACTATAGAACCCTAGAAATGTGTGTATAGATGTAGCATATGGCAGGAAATTGAGATGTGTGTTCATCTAGTTGTTTCTGATTGAGATGCATCTGGTAGTGGATGCAAAATATATGTTAAGTAATGACGTTTGTAGGTCTAGAGAATGGCAGTCATGTGCTTTGCTAAATACTAAAACAGGGATATTAAAAAAATATATGAAACCAGGTTTTACACAGCTAAAACACAGTCATATTTTAGGTTCTGTATTACGGTCGCAACACAGACTCCCAATGGTTCTATTGACCATAGGAACACAAAAATGACTTTGACAATGACTTTAATACTTAAAAGGTTACAATCATATCCTGTTTTTTATCAGTCATGTACATATAAAGTACACCCTTTGGCCTCATTTACACGAACGTAATATACGCGCGTGCGACGCGCGTGCTTTGCACGCATGTCGTACGCACCTATATTAGTCAATGGGGCAGTTTAGACGATGCGTGAATTGCGCTCAGCGCGTGTGCGCAGAAAAAAACTCACGACATGTTCTATAATCGTGCGTTTTTCGCGCACTCACGCACCCATTGAAGTCAATGGGTGCGTGAAAACCACGCATGCCGCACGGAAGCACTTCCGTGCGAACTGCGTGATTCGCGCAAGAGCTGTCAAACTCCTGAATGTAAACAGAAAAGCACCACGTGCTTTTCTGTTTACAAACATCCAAACGGAGTGTCAAATTCGAGATGAGCGCACCGAACTTCACCGGGTTCGGCCAAACTCGTTTTGACCGAAACCGGTAAAAAATGTTCGGGTACGCGACGTCAGGAGACAGTCACTGTCCACGGTGCTGAAAGCGTTAAACTGGTTCAGCACCATGGACAGTGACTTCCGCTCCGAAAATCCATGAACCTGTAAAAAAAAAAAGACGTTCTGACTTACCGATAACTCCGGTCCGACCTCCCGGGATGACAGTTCAGTCCAAGTGACAGCTGCAGCCAATCACAGGCCAAGCACAGGCTGCAGCCAATCACAGGCTGCAGCGGTCTCATGGACTGCGGCGTCATCCTGGGAGGTGGGGCCGGATGACAAGAGAGGGACGCGTCACCAAGGCAACGGCCGGGAGCCCGGACTGGGGGAAGCAGGAAGTTCTTGGTAAGTATGAAAGTCTTTTTTTATTCACAGGTTGGTGTATATTGTGTTCGGCATTCACTGTCGAGGGTGCTGAAAGAGTTACTGCCGATCAGTTAGCTCTTTCAGCACCTTGGACAGTGACGGGCGTCGACTAGCCTCATCTCTATGATGGCGGCTGCGCGAAAATCACGCAGCCGCGCATCATACACGGATGACACACGGAGCTGCCAAGTGCCTTTTGCGCGCGCAAAACGCAGCGTTTTTTACGCGCGCAAAACGCACACGCTCGTGTAAATGAGGCCTTTCACTGTGTCACTGAAAAGTATTTTCTCCAATTTAGAAATACCAGGAAAAATGGTGGTGATAAGACATTAACATTACAAAAGTAGAAGACTTCATTTAGACTCGACAAAACCCAGCAGTCCGTCTTATTCTTCTTTCCAAACAGTTTCTTTTCCACAAAGATAGTTTGAGAGATAAGTGAGAGCATAACAAAGAATGATAAACTTACATAGGAAGAATTCAGAAAACGGCATATGTGCCCCTAGTTCAGATCATCTAGGCATGGTTTTGAATACTTATGAAGTATTAGTAGCTGAAAGAGACATCAAGTTTGGGAGTGTAAATCTCTGACTCAGACTCCCGAAAAAGAACAAAAAAAAACTGAATCACCAAATTAAAAAAAATAAAGAAATGACAGGTGTAATGTTATTGTCCTTGTTCAGTTTATGTTTTTAATTTGCTTAATGCTAATACCATTCTGATAAAATTATATCGGATATCAAATCCTCTGCCGCCCAACGGTTTCCAGGTCTATCTGTATTTGTTTACACTATTGCAGTGATGATGTCATCCTGGCACATGACCACGACAGTCAATCACTGACCACAGGAGTAATGTCAGTATGGACGACACCAGTGACTTGCTACAATGTATGTGTCGCGACTTAAAACCAAAAGGTTTTCTGTTTCATTGTGTGAACGTGATTTGGCCTCAATAATGGCATCTTAGGATGCAAAATGGCCATTGGCCATATACAAGTCACCTACTTGTATATGTCATCTTTCATATTCTCCACTTACGATTAAATACACTATCGTACAGCAGCTGATGCTTCTTCTATCTTCTGAATGTATTTTTTTGCAGTTTGAAAGATGAAGAGGACAGAAGATAGTTATAGTATAAGTCATAGTATAGATAGATAGTATAGTATAAGCCATTCCACTGTGTGTCTTAATCCTTTCTGCCTTTAATATTGGGGAAACCTCCGATACTCTTGGCAGAACTCAGAGTTACCTGGCTGGACACCTTGTTTAAAAAACCCTACTTCATAAGTTTGCTCTTCGTTTCACATTAGACAACACATTAACCAAGTACCATCACCTTGTACTACTTTCTGTTCTTAACCTCTTGAAACTTGGCCTCATAACAGCTAAAATTCAGCCATGTGTAAGTCAATTACACTGTCTGCATGAGGTCTACTGCTCCCAAAGATACTGTCCTGTATGGCACAATTTGGATATCCACTGTTAAGTTTTATCAACCTCCTCCCTTTACTGATTATATTCGGGAATAAAACAGATCATTTAGCAGATCCAGGCTTGAAGCGCCAAAAAAGTTGCTTATTTTACAAGATTGAATCAATGGCATATGGAATGAGGAAGAATTTATTACAGCAATTTAGGACCTTCACGAGACAAAACACAAGCAAGTAATCATGGCAGTATAATGACAGCCTTTCACTTACATTTTGCTGCAAGTTATACTGGTAATAGAGATGAACAACATCCAATCAAGGTTGTGTCCCAGTATTAAATGTTATAGTAATATAATTCAGCATTAAAAAAAATAATTACTTTTGTAATTTACCTTATGTTACAAAAAAGATCCAGTTGCGAGATATTCCCTTTACTTCATTATAATGGCGCCCCTTAGTGTTCAACCTGTTTGGTAATGTGTACGTCCTCCTACTGAGCTGAATAAGGGAGGACACCCATGCTTAGCTACACTCCGCAACTGCCACCAGCCAATAGAAAATGCCTCCTCTGCTTGTCAGTAAAGAAGTAGAGAAGACGTGTTATTCAGAAACACAGCTTGTAGTGTGGATTGAGACTCTCACAGGAGAGCCAGTAGTTTGCTTAGATGGAGAGCGCCTGCATACAGCACTGCTTACATACAGCATTGCGCTCTCCCTCTCCCGCTTTTCCTCATTGTGTGTAAGCTGCAGGCTCTCCCTCTTCTTCAGTTATATAGGGCTGGGCTCTCCCTCTAAAAAGACATGTACTAGGATAATTTGTAAAGCTTCTCCTAGAGAGGAGGCAGATCCAGTGAAACACAATTATCTGGCTATAGAAGCTATGACAGGAAGGGGGAGGAGCTGCAGCAGAAAGGACACGCCCCCTGAGCTACCAGCCTGATAAAAATTTAGCATAGCAATTGGAGCAATGAATTGGGAGAACTCTGGATCCATGTGAGATACTGGGCAGGTTCTAGCTTTGTTATAAAGAGAGCGTCACAAACTATATTATGTCTGATTCGTTTTTTTATTAATTGTGGGAGAACCCATTTAACACTGACATGTCTTCAACCCTGCAAACAGGATTTCATGTGAATCAGGTATGGTGGCCGTGACGTAAATAAATAATAGCCCGTCCCTGGCACCAACCATTAGCGCTACACATGTGAGACTGGCCTTGGCCTTCATAACTGTTTCATCTGTATTGTTTTCTTTCTGCTTTGTGTACTTCAAACCATCCTGAACCAGAACGGATTTCTCTCAGGAATCATCTGCTTCAGAACCATACACTCATCTCCTGACCTGCAGGCAAATTAAGCCATCCAAATATTTGCTTATCTTGTCATCTGTTCTCATCAGACCTTGCAATTCCTGTCATGCCCCACATGTCAGTTTAAAGCATAACGTCATTAATACCTCCAGTACTCTAATGGATGCTTCACACATGAATGCATTAATGAAATGTGTTATTGTTTCCCTTCACAGGACATTAACAATCTCACTCACGCTGAGCCCCTGAAACCCTGCAGTGCAGCTAGAAACCGCTAGCTATCAAATGAACCCTCAGTTCCGCCTCAGTAAATTTAAGTTCAAGTTTATCACTGAATTGTCATTCATGTGAGGAGAAGATACAAGCCTCAGAGGCCTTTTGGGCCCAGCTTCAATTACCATAAAGAGTAACGAGAGGCAATCGCTGCAGGGAAAAAAACACCATGCTATAAACGAATTCCTGTCAAGATAAAATAAGAGAGATTTCAGCGTCACTGTAATGATTTGTTTTGGGGTTTTTTCCTTGTTGCCTACTGACTTACAGCTTAAATTCTGAAGTCTCTATTGGTTTTTGCTCGCAGTTTGCAAGCATGGGTGTCCTTATTTCCTCACGGTGGGCACATAGGTTAAATGGGGCTTACATTTTGCTGCAGGGTCTATGATTATATCAGTTCTGTAAAATCAAAGGTAAATTGTTTTGAGCCATATAGCAGTGAAAAGCGGACGGCCTGCGACGGATTCAGAGATGTTCCATTTGCTTACAGATCTTGTTAAGAACTTTGATTAAATACAGCGGTTGCAGACGGAATTAATTTACTCAGTCATTTAGAAATTAATAAAATTAGATGAACCAGTCACAATGTGCAGGCATGATTACTTGCTAAAATGCATCTGATTAAATGTTTCTCCTTCCTTAGTCATACTCAATAGCACCGGAGACGAAGGGTAAAAACCAAACACAATCTCTATTCATAACACTTGTAAGATCACTGAAACTAACGTCTGTCTGGTCTCAAGTTAGGCTTCGTTCACATCTGCGTCAGGGCTCCGTTCCGAAGTTCCGTCAGAGCTTTCCGTCGGAACAAAGCCATGACTGACACAAACTGATACCAAAGGTTTCCGTTTACATCACCATTGATTTCAATGGTGATGAATCCGGTGACAATGGTTTCAGTTTGTCTCCGTTGTACAAGGGTTCCGACGTTTTGACGGGATGAATACCATAGTCGACTATGCTATTGATTCCGTCAAAATGATGGAACCCTTGCATAACAGAGACAAATGGAAACCATTGCACAATCGTAAAAAGGAGACCCTGGTAGTTGGCGGGCAATTAAACAACATATATACTGAATGGATGCCAACCGGCGGAAGAAACCCTATTTCCCAACTACCATAACAGTGATTACTATCTTTATTAGGCTATGAAAGCAACTAAACGAACCACATAAATGATTAAAAATGACCATGCGCGCTGCTGGAATGTAACACTATAAGACTATGCTTGTATTGAAAGTGGTGCAGAGCACTGATTGACAACTATCTGGGAGGCCAGCGGCTGCAGAACGCTGAGCTATATCGACAGCTGAGTGAGAATAAAACCAGCAACAAGGCACGTTTAAAAAAATCAAAGGAGCCCCCCCCCCCCCCCCCCCCGAGATGTTTAGAGTATTCAGGGGTGCTGGGGCTAAAGGAAACCATTGGCACCGGATCCGTCACCATTGAAATCAATGGTGATGGAAACGGAAACCTTTGGTTTCAGTTTGTGACGGTCAGGGCTCCGTTCCGACGGAAAGCTCCGACGCAATTGAGCCCTGACGCAGATGTGAACGAAGCCTTTACTGTCTCATCTTTCAAAAGTCTAATCAACATTTCCTTTCACAACAAAATAAAGTTATAATCAAAAATATTTATCTTATGAAACACAGCTGTAGTGGGCAGCATTTGTCTAAAAAATTCTCCTCCAAATGGTCGCGATCTATACCTGAATACCTATAGATGTATCTCATATCACTGGTTGTACATGTGACAAAAAGGAATAATCTCAATGAGCGGACCTAACATAAAACACCAACAAAAACATAAAAACTAGCCATCCTGCTTGGATTAACCAGATATCACCAGGATTTGCTCCCATCTGTATGATGCCCTATCAAAGCTGAACTAAACTGATTTCATTATGCCCACTAACAAGGGGAGCAAAGGCTAAAAAGTAACCATATGGACCATAGTAGCTATGCCCACTAACCCTTCAAGTGTAAATCAGGAGGTCAAATGTACCTACTTTGCCACCCATTCACTGACTTAAAAACAGAGGCCTGATTAGTGCCAAATGACACTTCCCCCAATAGACGATAAATATTGGCAAAGGTGCCACCAAATTTAGGGGAAATGTGGAGGGTGGTTGGTGAACATTAGCATTTAGCTACTGGTCTAGGATATTCACGAGTGGCAGTTGTTTATGGGTGGATGTCATAGTTTAAGAATGTTGTCGCTTTATGAGAGTCATTTCAAATAGGAAACAGCATAAAACAATATGACAACATAAACACAATATCATTGGAAAATAAATCCATACCAAATCACAGTATACATCACAAATGTATAATATTGCTAGCGCATTGGCATCATAATAAATCTGCATATTACATTGATATGCCAATTTATTGCTATAAACCACTTTCATTATGCATTATAAACAATTTATATGTAAAAATAATTGTTTCAACCAAAAAGTTTCTTGACAATTTCATTTATAAATATTTAAATACCTAGAATAGACTGCAATATTTTGACTGTATCGTATCAGGAAATCACTGAGGCGCGAGGGCTGTATAATCATTGAAGCAGAAGGCCATACTATTACATGGATAAATGCTCGGGAGTTACTGAAGCAACACAAAACAATCATATGAACATGACTTTCTAAAGCAGACTTTAAAAAACGAATTCTTTCAGAAGGACCATAAAGCAGACAAAAACATTAAGGACATAGCGCTTGCCTTATCAAATCCAAACATACATGCTGCACATATATCACGCATGGAAGCTTATTTCATATTATGGAGAAAATAAACACAAATGTGATATCTCCTAGAAACCAATATAGGCCCAATGCATATTACACAATTAATGTAATGATCTGATTGGCTGTCACGTGATAAAGTGCATCTTATTTTACATTCAAGATGTGACCAGTATAAAATAATAACCAGTTCATCTAAGCCACGACGATAGATTGTTCTCTGATCATATAATACAGGGACAATATACATTATAAACATGTACATGCAGTGGAGTGGATTACAGTCTTGTCATTAACATGGAGATCCATTTAGAAGCACACAAAAGTAAATCATACCCAAAGGAAAGTGTCAATTACGGAAGAAGATGCATATAATTACCATCCGCTGTGTAATCATTTATTTACAATTAGGATCATAGCTCACAATCTCTTGTCAGTGATAATACAGAACCCGCCGCATCGGCACATGTAGTAAAAAAAAATGATGATAATAATAATTAAGACATATCTGTCATATATTTGGTCAGTATGGCTTGAGATATTACTGTTTCTATTATTACCGGTATGTAATAAAATAATAGAAACAAATCAAGTGTTCTGGACACAGGAAAGGCCCTGACAAATGAAGTGGTGAAAATTGGTAATCAAAGTCTAGATCAAAGGACAAGTTTTGCTATGGGGTGTGTATTGCAATTTGGGTGGCATTAATAATTTTACTGGGCGTGTAATAACATATAAGGGGTATGTCCAATTGTTCCTGCTGCTGAATTCAGGAAATCTGACAGTTATGCACAAATATTTAACTTTTTGCTTCCATTGTGACTTGTAAAAAATTACTAAAACAACAAAATAGGTTAATCCAGGTTGAAGAGGATCTGTCACTCGTTTAGTAATGCCCAATCTCCTAGCTAATCTAATAGGCGCTGTCGTGCTGATAATACCAGTGAAAATTGTGTACCAAAATGTTAATTATTTTAAAAGTTTAGCTTTTTTCTAAATATGCAAATGAGGCTATACTAGACAAGTGGTGTCAACACCAGTGTTTCTCCTGAGGTGGAGCGACGTCACAGCCTCTGACGCTGACCTATCAGCATGAAGCTGCTTCACACAGTGTGAGAGACTGGAGGGAAGGGGAATCACTTCAAATAGCCATATCTCCTGCTGCGGACCACCTAGAACAGTGCTTATGGTGGCATATGAAAGATGAGATTCTAATTTATGGCACCAGGATCACAGTTCTAGCTGTGAAACAACTGGAGGAATTACCAGTTAAAAACAGTCGGGAATGTAAGCTGTATACTATATGATCACACTGTGTTTCTGGGCTGGAAAGAGGAGAACTGTATGACTCTGATTGGACAGCGTCATACAGAAAACATTACACCGCCCAGAGTGAAAAGAAAGTTAACTCCCATTTGGCTATTAGAGCCACATTAACATATTTAGAAAAATGCTCATAACTTTGCAAATAATAAAAGTTTTAAAAAAAATCACACTGTAGTTATCAGCAGAAAAACGCCTATTAGATTAGTTATGGGATAGGGAATGAATAAACTAGTGACAGATTCTGTTGTGAATATATTGACCGGGTAAACTGCGAGAAATGTGGGTAAAGTAGGAAGCCATATAGAACTATATACTACAAATATGGAGTAAATAATACACTAACATTATAATAAATGTCTATATGTCCATCTAGAATGATTCCTGCAAAGTCATAAGATATGAGTGTATTAGCTACATATGCCATAGACAAATAATTGCACACGTACTTGTTAGAGACAGTCAGTACCTTCATTATAAACTGAACAAATAATGTCATCATACAGTGCATGTAGATTGTGATGCCACCACTCAGTACACATGACTAACACTGGCATGATGTACATATAAATAATGCCCCTATATAGTGCACAAATAACATATAACAAAAGCCATCACACCCAAGATGACTGCGCAACCAGAATATCTATATTATCGCCATCTGAGTGCTGTATGAACAGTGCCAACTGAATTCCACCCATACACAATAGTACCAGCATAGTGTTGCAGTATGCAACAGATGCAGTATCAACTTAGATGTGATTGTTATTAGCTGGATACTGCATTTCAGACACCCGCAGGACCAGCTTTCAGACGAGCCATCAGTTCAGCTGAACTGACGGAATCAGCTGAAATAGAACAATACAGCTTGTATGTGTACTGGACACATAAAAGCTGTATCTGACGGCCGTGGCTTTGACAGAATGATACATCTTCTATGTATACAGGATACATAGAAGCTGTATCTAAAAAAGTACAAAAAAAAGTTTCATTAAAGTAAATTTAAATGTTGTTTTTAATCGCTTAAAACATTGATTTATTTAAAAGAAAAAAATGTTGGGTTCAAAGGTGTGCATAGCCTTTAAGTTTCACACAAGTATTGTTCAGGATTATGCAATATAGCGGTTATCTTGTTTCTCTCCAATGTGAGAGCAAGAAGAGCAAGGGGAAATCGCCCATAGAGCCCTCTGCCTCCGTATTTAACCCTTCATTCACTATTTTTCAAAATCATTTGAATTAGATTAGAATAATGTCACTGAGCCCTCTGTGTAAATCCTAACTGTTCACTATGATACTATGCTATTGAATTGCAATCTCTCCCTAAACATACACTGTAGGGTTAACAGTGTTAAGTATAAATATCAGGTAGGTTTGAACATAGTACAGTAAGTGCAAATCCCTAGTGATATAGAAAGTCATCAATAAAACATGGAATACATAATAAGATCGAACATTATATATTTTTGCTGAATCTTAGAGAAATACCCCAGGCAAAATATATAATGTTCACTGTGTTATGTTTAATGCAGGGCCTAAGGGGGCGGTGCATGACACGGGTATTCAAAGAACAGCAAGCAGAGTATTCTTGTTCATACACCTCCCTCTCAGGCTTTGCATTAGGCATAAAACAGTGAATCAGTTTTACCCGGAGTATTCCTTTAATGACTATATCCTAAATATAATCTGCCATCAGATTGACGTCTGGGAGCGTGTGAGCTGGCAGCCAGTTAAGCACCAAGAGAGCTTACATGACTATGTTTTCCCATTCCTAGACTCTTTAGAACTCGATGAGTAGTAAGATGCTCCACAGCACCCTGCCTTTTAATAAAAAAACAACTCATCGCTTAATGTTTACACCTAGTGACTTAAAACCTCACTGGATCCATGCTTCATAAGTGATGACAAATATTTTACACTGGCATATTGCTTCTTTATGGCTTTGTAACATTTGTAATATATTTTTACATTAGTTTTTCATTTACTGTCTATGCAGTCATTCAAACATTATCCAGAGCACATTTCATCAGCATAGTCGCCCTGATTGATTTGACTAATATATATCCCACGCTTTAAATACTGTCTGACAGTCACATTATACCATTACAGAGTATAATCTGCAAGAAGAAAGGAAGCTACTTTGTTTAGACATTGCTGCCCTCTGGTGGCTGTCTATGGCCTCACAGTCTATTGACAATCTTAAATAGTGTCAGGAAGTTCACTCTGATCAAATACTAAATAAATATATTTCAAATGTGCTGTTGTTTTATGTCAGCTGCTTAGGATCTTAAAAAAAATATGCAATGTTCAAGTAATTAGGCAAAATATTTCCATTCCCTTGAAAGATTAATAAATTCAGCACCATATCATGCTTCCGTGCCTCTTTTCATTAAGCGTTCAAGGTCAGATTTGATTTGCAGCTTGAATGACAATGACACAAAATCATTTCCAATTGATTAGTGCACAGGACGAACATTGCACAGGATGTGACCTATAAAAAAAAAAATTCTCGCTAATCTGATATAGATGTAGAATTGTAAAAAACAAATCTGGAAAAACTTATGATGAGAACTGTAAAAGACTAATGAGAATTGTAGAAGAATTTCTAAATAATTATACAGCAAGGAGAATGAAAGGTTAAAAAAAAAAAAAAAGTGAAAGATGGATTTAATAGAGTTACCATTTAAAATGCATTACCCTCACAGGCGAGTGTCCTTAGCTGCCAAGCTGGGTGTTTGATTATTTCTGGTTCCATTGTGTTATTAATGGGCAGGCGTACGCTCATAAATAACAATCTGAAGCCACCTGTGCCGCGCCGTCCTCATCAGCCGCAGTAAATGTGCAAACACAACCTTGTTAAAGCTCAGATAGGAAAGTGAGGCACGGGATTGGAAGCAAATAGCCCTTAACCGAGCATGATAAAGTGATGTTATCAGAGTATGCAATTTGAAAAATAACATGAAAAATGAGGGCCAATCCGAACTTGCTTGTTAAGGACTCCATATTCTCCAGGCAGCCTGAATAAACTATTTACTCTTGCATAAAAAAAACGAAAAAAACTAGCAATGCAATTTATGGACTGTATTTACTTATTTATTTTGCTGAGCTGTATATTATTTGTGCTATAAGAGACTTTCCATTTCCGGTATGGCTGCCCCCTTTAGCTGTAATATACAGCATCTGTTTTATCTTCTAATTGTTTCATGACGGAATGCATCAGACATTACAATAAGATAGTCGGAAAGAGAAGAAAGGGCAAATATAAATGTGTGAGGCTTGCGGAGGAGGCTCGCACGATGAAGAGCTAGGTAATAATGCTCAGGTATTGGAACAATTGATCACTCCCGTCATTATTTGTTTTGATGGACATATAGCGGATAGTGACACACTGATCATTTATCTCTATGGGAAGATGTATTGTCTACGCAGGAATAAAAGTGTTCCTATGCCATCCATATTTTATACAGCTAGTGCCCAGGTCTTCAATCTTACCACAGAAATGAATGATGTCTGCCCCTGCTCTGATTTCTGGTTTCTTTCTCTGCTAGACGTGTCTTATTGGGTTCTCATATAATACAGCAGAATCCACAGCACTCAATAAATGGAATATTTGATCGTTTGATGCATAAATGGGTTATAGATTTATTCTGACATACATGAAGGTAAACAGATATCAGCGTTTGCAACGTTTCGATCTGGGTAAGATTTTTTTCAAGAATATCTGAAAATAAAATACATAGCGTAAGTACATGGTAAAAAGACAACAACAAAGCACAGAGTAGTGTATGTCACAAATCATATATACGGTACATATAAAGATATATAGATTCTAATTAGGAGATATTTTAGCAAGTAGTGTTATGTGTGGCATTAACACACTAGAAAAATCCTATAAGACACCAGGAGGCAGGAATATACAGTAAGAGGACGATGCCTTATATATTGAGGGAAGTCTGGGGCTATTAGCCTGAAGTAGCAGTAAAGGAAGGAGCTAAAGGCAAGATACATATAAGAAAATGCAGGCAGCTGTATAATGAAGTCGGCAGGGGAATCAGCGGTGTGGTGAAGTGTGTAGCGGCATATAGCAGCATGTGTCTGAGATCTAAGGGTATGTTCACATGGAGTGTTTTCAGCTGTTTTTCGGGCAGTAAACGTCCCAAAAAACGGCTGAAAAATCGGAAGTAGAACGCCTCCAAAGATCTGCCCATTGTTTTCAATGGGAAAAACGGCGTTCTGTTCCAACGGAGCGTTTCTTATGTGGCCGTGACTGCCAAGTAAAAAAACGGCCGTGAAAAATAAGTGCATGTCACTTCTTCAGCCATTTTTGGAGCCGTTTTCATAGACTCTATAGAAAAGCAGCTCCAAAAACGGGCATTAAAAACGTAGCGAAAAACGCGACTTTGTTTAAAAAAACGTCTGAAAATCAGGAGCTGTTTTCCCTTGAAAAGAGCTCCATATTTTGAGACGTTTTTTAATTTTGTGTGTGCACATAGCCTAAGTCACAGGTCGAGAAGACTCGAGATAGGAGGAGGGAAATCTGACAGTGTAGCTATGTGCGCATGCGCCAGCTCAGGAGACTGTAGAGGGGAGAGGCTGGGCACAATATCCAGAATGGACTAAAGATGGCATCAGTCATACCCACATCATGTGACCACTGACATTCAGGTAAGTGTCCAGGTATATAACAGGTAAATAATAGGTTATAGAGGAGCATAATATAGAAAGTCTCTACATGTCTGTCAGTGTCTGTAGGAGCAGGACTGTATGCATATAGCAACCTATGTACCCCTACTAGTCTCCTCCCCATTATCTCAAATAAATTAACCACCGACACATAAATCCCTTTGAAAGTGGGGTTGATCCGGGGGTCGGCCACAGCTTTATTAATACAATATAAAATTAAATAACATTTTCCAAAAAATTATAACTCTAAATGACCTTAACAAAGGTCAATAACCAACCCGTATGCCTGCCTATCCCAAGGACATGTAGGTAAATCCCCTTCTAATACCGCCATAAGGTGACCGTGTACTCCTCAACTACACGGCTCACCGACCCGCAACAAAAACAGAGCCTGCTCAACCCCAACTTGCAACCCCGACAAGAAAATATCCAGTCCAATGTCCGTCAGGTGCACCCCGTCTGGCAGCAACTATCCCCTGTTGTCACTTTCCAACTCCCGATGATGAACCACCACTCCACCTCTCGCTCGGACAAACCGAGACACCCTGGTATTCAATAGGCGCCTCGCCCGCTCAATGGCATTCACATCCCTCGCGCCATGCCACACCAACCAAGGAATAATTTCTGACCACACTAAGACCAACCGGGGGAAAAAAGAAGCAAACCTTTCCAAGTCCAACTGGATCAGCGATATCAACTCTCCCAACCTCCCGAACACAAATTATTTCCTCCCAAATGCACAACCAAAACAGTTGGTACCAGCCGATGCCGGCTGATGTCGACCACCTCGGGCAGTGTCTGCAACCAGCGCAGGCCCCGGAGACCTCTCCAGTAGACTTCGGCACTTCCAAAGCCCAACGCTCTTCCACCAGGGCGTATAGCAACCCGACGCTCAGCCCAGAACACATAGGAATGCCCGACAATCCACACCGATGGTCTTGGACCTAAAACAAAAACCGAATTAATGCAAAATAAGATCATGGCGAACATAACCAGCAAAACAATCCGACTTCCACCTACCGATGCGCCTCACTGCCGCATCAGATAACCCCAATTCACTGGCCATAGTGGCTGCCCCAATACGGAAAGAATGAGTCCCATACTCCCCTGGAGGCTTACCAACCTGAACAAGAGCCTTACGGAAAATCGATGCAAACTGGAACCTAGTAAGAGGCCTACCATCCAAATGAGCTAAAAATTGAACCCCCAATCTACGCACCCCCAAGAAAGCCGACACCGCCGTAACCGGACAAGCCGTGCCCGGGACAGGCCGAAGCGAAACCCGACAACCCCGTCCAAACACATCCGTCTTAGAACGCCGTATACGCAAACGAACCCCCACCGAAGAAACCACTACATCCTACAAAAGTAGAACCCGAACGAGCCGCCCCCATCGGAACTAGCTCCGAAATACGCAGAGCCCCAAAAAAACACAACGAAAACGCCACGGAAAATAAAATGGATTCATAAGGGGAAGAACAAACCGATGGCAGCGCCGCTATAAGTTCCTGCAATAAAGAAAAGGACGACGCGACTCCCTCCTGGAGGCCAACTTCTTCCAACCCTTCAATGCTTGTAAAATAAAAAAGGACATAGCTACATCCGACCACCCCCTTAACTTAGAAAAGAATGCAACCCTGGCCAGACGCCGTTGCGCCACCACCCCTGAAACACCACGCTCGCGCAAAGCTGTTAAATATTCGAGCGTCACGGTCGTACGCAGCACCAGATCCTTCCCAACCAGTCTATCCCCCGCAGTGCACAACCATTCCTTCCACGCATTACCATAAGTAGCCCAGGTAGAGGGCGCAAGGGACGACTTCACCAATGGCACTAACTCCGCTCCAGCAGCCTCCACAAGAACTCCGGGCAGCTGGCCCCCTCCAGCTCCGCCTGCAGGCAAATGGAGCGAAAAACCTGCCAATGGAAATGAGATAAGGCATCAGCAACAACATTGTGAACCCCTGGAATATGGCGAACTCGAAAACGGATGTTACACTGCAAGCAACGCAACACCAGGTGACGCAGCAAAGCCAAAACCGGACCTGAGGAAGAAGTAAGTTGGTTAACAGCAAAAACAACACTCATATTATCAGACCAAAACCCCACAGACCTGTTGGAGAGGCGGACCCCCCACAATTCAACGGCGACAACTATGGGAAAGAGCTCCAACAATGTCAAATTTGCACACCAACCCTTGTCCCGCCAGGAATCGGGCCAGGCTTCAGCGCACCAGCAATGCCCCAAATCCCACCGCACCAGCCGCGTCCGTAAACAACTCCAGGTCTACGCTAGAAATCGCCGGCGCCCTCCAACACGTACGCCCATTGTAATCTTCCAAGAAAGTGCACCAGACGCGCAAATCCGCCTTAACAGAACTAGAAATCCGAACATGATGAGAAGGCACCGAAACGCCCACTGTAGCTAAGGACAACCTCCTGGCAAACGCCCTCCCATGGGCATAACACGACCCGCGAAGAACAACAATCCCAACAAAGATTGAATCTGCCGCAACTCCAACTTCCGAGCAGCCAACGCCCTATCTAATGCGGCACGCAATTTCACCACCTTCTCCTCCGGGAGGCGATAGACCATAGCAACAGAATCTATTTCAATGCCCAGAAAACACAATACCGTCACCGGACCCTCCGTTTTTTCCTCAGAAAGGGGGACCCCAAAACGCTGAGCAAGAAATTGAAAGGACCTCAACAAAAACCGACACTGCCCCGAAGAAGCAGGCCCTACAAACAACAAATCATCCAGGTAATGTGTCACTGACACAGAACCGGTGATATCCCGCACCGCCCAGTCCAGAAATGAGCTGAACACCTCGAAATAAGAACAAGAAATCAAACAGTCCATAGGCAAACACATGTCATAATAGAAAAACCCCTCCAAAGCACAGCCCAACAAATGAAAACAATCCGAATGAACGGGCAACAAACGAAAAGCGGAAGCAATATCTGACTTGGCCATAAGGGCACCCGCCCCCACCAGACACACCAAGTCGACTGCCCGGTCAAACGAAACATAGGAGACCGTCGCCAAGTCACTGTCAGTCCAGTCATTCACCGTCCGCCCCTTAGGATGGGACAGATGGTGAATCAGACAGAACTTACAAGGCTCTTTCTTAGGAACCACCCCCAGGGGCGACACCCGAAGATTAGGAAAGGGCAAAGCAGAAAATGGGCCGGCCATCCGGCCAAGCTCAACTTCCATTTCCACCTTCTCCCTAATGGCAGCTGGAAACTCCTCAGCCGACTTCAGATTTCGTGACATAACCGGGTCCGCCTTCGCAGTAAACGGAATAAAGAAGCAAAAACAAAAACCAACTCTAAGCAGGGCGACTTCCGCCATCTTTGGATACCGGTCTAGCCACGGGAGCAGACAATAAATCAATGGCAGACATGTTATCAGCATTCCAAGCCCGAAGGCAGGCATACTCACCGTGTCCAGCAGCAGATGCACCTCCTGGCGCGGACGGACCCACTTCGGCCGGTGTGGCAACTGGGACCACCGAAACCACATCTGGCGTAGGGGGCGTGACCCCTGGTGCTCCAACCGAGGAACGGCGACTCCGAGTCCCCCGGTCGGACGCAGCGCGAATACTCCTGCTACCGCTCCGTGCGGCCCGCCAACTATCCTGGGAGACGTCTGACGACGACGAGTCAGATGGGGACCGCCTATACCTCTGCGAGTGACGACGCCGATGCCGCTGCGACCGACTTCGACCGGAACCATGGCGCCGACCCGATCCAGACCTACTAGCCCCATGTCTGCTATGGGAGCGCTGCGAGCGAATTGAATTGGGCCGCAAAGAAGAGCCCGTGGCCACCGCCGAAGGCCCGGGCAGGATGGGCACCACATCAGCGGGAGGGGCCGCCGCCTGACGGGCCACCCGCCTAAGCGACCGGCCAAAAAAAAATAACTCTAAGCCATCTTGGGAGCCCTCGTCCTCATTCCCCGGGTAGTCTTGCCACTCTTCATCAGGCCCCCCCTCCTCACCTCCCAACTCTCCTGCTCTCACCTCTGAGGCCAGGAGCAGTGGAACGCTCCCTGCTGGAGAAGCAGCCGCCGCTGCTAAAATTGAGGCAGAGGCTAAGGCATGTCCTACGGAGCCCCGCGCATCCAGTGGGCGGGGCCTCAGACCCACCACACCCGTGGATCCCTTGGTCCCCTGTGTCGGGGGAACCACGTCGCCCACAACGGCCCCCGGCACCCCCTCTTGCAGAAGCATCAGCGCCGGAGGAGGAAGATTTGACAGCGGTGGAGGGACAGCATCTCGTGCGGCGCCGTAAGCCATTGCCGGCCGCCGCAACCTCCCGGCATTGGAGGGAGAGAGCCGGACCGGCAGACGAGAGGCCCTGGCAGAGCATCGCCGACCGTCCACCTGGGAGGGAGCCGAAGCAGTCGTCTCCCGCAGCAGGGACTGCAGCCACTCACTCCCCTCCGTGGCGATAGTGGCCGGCAGCGCTTGAAGGAGCTACTGACGATCCATGTCCAGGAAGAGAATTTCTGGCAAAGAGGTCGCACCACAAGGTAAGAGGCCCTATATAACCTATACCATTACCCTAAACACACCCCCTTTCCTGCCCTAACGCCCCTACCTACTGACTCATCCCCCAGGGAAGGGGAGGGGGAGGGAGACTCGCCCTACCATTAACTCCTTACCCGCAACAGTCCCTGGCTCATCGGTTATACACCTGTGAGCCTCCATCTCTTATATTCTTCTTACTGACTTCTCTGTGTGTTTTTGTTTTTTTAATTTAACTTTACTAACAACATGACAACATTCCCCTAGAGACAGGCAGACATTTTATGAATCCTCTAGAGACAGTAAATACGCGCACAGTGAAGTAGTTGTTGATCATTAAACTATTTCCTATTTGGCGATCAGTTTTTTGCCCAAAACACCGGGACCTCTATGTGGCACCCCCTTATGCTAACACCTACATGGCAAGAATTGAGGACACCTATGTATACATCCATGTACTCTTCTATCAACATGCCACTAGATCCATTTTGCCATAAGTAAACATGTTAGATATTCCATAGCAAACAGCTCTATCAACTTATAGTTGGATACTGTGCTAAAGAAAAGGAGTTTGTTATTAATCAGTAACAAGTTCTGTTTGGCCATGGAGTGTGACAGCAAAGACTCCATGTTGTCATCAGTAGGATATATATAAGTATCTATTTCAACCTAGGACTATATGACGTCATTTAAAGTTTATAAGATGGTACTCTGTAGCCAAATATAATGATAGATGGGTGAAAATTTGTTCTGGACATGGCGCTATTCAGGTCACTATCACCATAAGTTAAGTAAATAAGTTGTCTATTTCTTTGACTGTTCCCAGCATCTTCTATTTCTGAGAAACACTAGAACAGTAGTCAGCAAATGTGAAAACTTTGTAATATATCATAATTTTTTTTTTCACTTATGTTTGAGCTTCTGTAATGTAGAAATGTCGCTACCAGGAAACCATGAGGAAGGGGGTGGATTTCTCCGCGATATTGCATGATTAGGTGTAGCGTGGAGAGGCTTATCGTTCTCACATGAATATGTAATCTACTACAAAATTACGGGTTCAAAATTTACTGAACTTAAATACTGTCGAGTATTGCGGGGAGCTTGTTTCCTATTCTGCCTAAAAAAGTTGTTACCCTGCTGAACCTCATAAATGAGATTATGTTAAAGTGGAGCATAGTGAAGCTTCTGAGCAGGTCCGGTGGTATATATAAATTGCAATTGCCGCAGAAATTTATTGTGATATAGACTGCTACCAGGAAACCATCAACAATCTGTTGTTGACTGATCTCTTATTCTTATTACCGTATTTTTTGGACTATAAGATGGAGTTTTCATCTTAGAATCTGAGCTGTAACCTTCTGCTGCGTCTTATCTCCTGAAGGCAAACAGATGCCAGGAGCAGGAGACTGAGTTCCGAGCTTCAAAGGTCCTTGCAGTGCAGTGTAATGGAAGCAGCATGTCCTGTGCTGTGTATAAAAGATATTTGTGTTATCTCCTCACTGAACAGTCACATCTTACACACAGAATTCTGTCATCTCATTGTTCAGTGATCAAATAACACAGACATTAGTACACCCAGCACAGTAAATCTGTGCAGGTACTGATCTGCAAGGACCTTCTAGCCACGCCCACTCCTATGTACAAAAAGAGCAGTTTCAACACCATTAAGCCCTGCCACTCCACACTACTGATGTCTGGTGAGTTTAGGGGAGGGTGAGAGCACTATAGCTGCCAATATCTTGTATTTCTGTGTCTGAAATGGTTATGGGTGTAACGTCCGTGGTCGCTGACCACAAACTCCTTCCATCCAGTCGACGCCCTTCTCTCAAGAGATGTCTTCACATACGGCCGTCCTGCTCCACAGTGACCACCAGGGTGTGCTCACGAGCTCAGTCCAGACTTAAGAAGCCAGAGCGCACGCATGTTGGTGATCAAGCTAATTGGTCCAAAGCACCCTGGATTATAAGAAGGTCCCAGCCCCATTCTCCCACGCCTAAGCTTTGATGTTGTATTCCTAGTCTGTTTTGCAAATGGTCCCCTAGTGTTTCCAGCTCCCAGTGTTTCCTGTTCCTGTATCCTGTAACCTGTATCCTGATCTAGTGCCGTGCTTAGCTGTAACCGTGCTGTGCTGTATACCACGCCTGTCCTGCTTCTCCACGCCTGATGTCTACCTGCTGCCTAGTTCCTGCCAAGCCTGCCTTGCTACTGTCCGAGCTGCCACAGGTACCCTATATAAACTATAGACTCAGACCTGCGCCCTGTTGGCCAGCTGCCATACCGCCAAGGTGGTACGGCCCAGTGTGTCCACGAACCCTACGTGACAGTGGGGCACTGTGGCTGGCATTGTATTGGGGCAGTGTGGTACCCTATTGTTTCAATATTACCGAGGAAATGTAGTTAAAGGCAAAACCTTTTTTTTCTCCTCTTTAATGCCACAATTTATGGGTGCGTCTTATGGTCCAGTGCGTCCTATAGTCCGTAAAATACGTTATGTGTCTTAATTTAATACCTTGAGCGTAATGCTATTAATGGGTTGTTGCCTGACAAGGACATTACCCCTACAGCCCTTCTCATTAACTTGTGTATATCCAATTCACATGATAGGTATTTAGATGCTAATGAGAATATGTGGGTGTTTACATATTAATGTACAGAGCTGTAGGATATATAAGGCAAACATGTCATAATAAGAATAAAGAAAAAAAAGATTATTATTACATTTGTTATATACCTGCTTGTTGATAATTTCCAGGGGGCAACATATTATTTTCTAAACTCTATATAGCAATGTAATTAAAAATAAAATTAAAACAATAAACAAATATTGAGTTGCATTGGATCCCATGCAAAAAAAAAGATGTGTAAAATAGGAAATTATGTACGTTCAATGCAATTCTAGGTATGGAGAAGGAAGGAAAAAAAAACGATTCCTTAACAGATCGGAGAACTGTGCAATTTCATTCATGTTTAATATTCCATCTGTTGTGCTGATGGACTATACCAAAATTCTGTATTTTACACCACATTCTATATAACACCTGCTTAGAATTAAATATATATAAAAAAAAGACAGCACAACCACATTTTTGGCATCGATTTTTTTTAATAAATTATGAATAAAAGCAATAGTGTAATTGAGGACAACTACAGGGACATTCACATAGTGCTTAAGAGGCGGTTTTCAGAAAACCAAAAAGGCATAAAAAGTCACATTTATAAATAAATGTACAAAAACAGATCAATTACATGCCTTCTAAACATCTTCAATACATAGACTAAAGAACACATTTATTAGCAAAAGGACTGTTGAGCTCTAATAATCTTTTATGTCAATTATTCATATTTTAACCTGTACATGTACTGATGAATAAGTAACAATATCTCAGTTGCCAGATGCAATGTGCATGACAGGAGGAAGCAATGGGGAACAATAGACATGCCACATAGTATCACTTATGTACAATCCTTTGTCCAAAACAACTTATAAAAAGTAGCATTGTACGATAGGAAGGGGCTTGTTAGAAAAGTTTAGACATTACAGCAGTTTTTCATTTGTGTCGGCTTTTTGGTAATGGCTCCCGAAAGATTGGTTACAGATCCTCTGTCATCTTCATTATCGCTGCGCTTTCTCACTTCCCTAAACAAGCAAAGACAATAGAGAGTAAATCTTAAAGCGCACACGGCTACCCTGCTTTGCACACAGTCCCAATGGTCAGAGCACAGCAATGGCCTCAATGACTCAACAGTCCATATTATTTCAAATCAATATGGAGGCTTACATCATAAAAAATACCTATTCCCAATATTGCACATGCGGACAGCTCCAGCAGTCAAGTGTCATTTTTTCGCTTTGTTTTTAGCATAAACACTATTACAACTTGGGCATTTTAAGTGGTTTATTTTAGATCCAGCTATCTTTTAGTTGACTTATTTGTAAATAATATAAATACCGTGCAAGATGAAGGACAGCCTCCACAATATTCGATCCCTCTTTAGCACTAGTTTCACAGAATAAAGCTCCATATGTCTATAGGGGAAAAAAGTGAATTTGGAGTTTGAATTTTGAAATGAGATTGCAATGTAGTTAGTAGAACTGTGGCTATACCTGATATCTACAATAATGCAACATGCAACCAACAAGCAACATCAACACAACAAAGTAGATCCTAAACTGTAGATTTTTTAGTGGAGTCTAAAATCACATTATCTACTGCTCCAACTCTATGAAGAATACGTTTTCAATGACTGCCATAGCTTATGACATTACTACAATTGTATGCATAAGGCTCTGTACCCACTGGCGACAGTGGGTCCAGAGACGTTTATGGCGTATAAATTATGGTATAAAAGTCTGATCATGTGCTGGAACTCCCACAAATCCCATTACAGAGGTACCCAGGCCCCATTCTCAGCAGAGAAATAGCCATGCAGAGCAGGATTGAAAATGAGAGAAGGTATCTTAAATGGGCCCTTTTTGTTAGAATCTCTTCATGCTAGACTAAATTTGAGAAATATTAGAACAGGAAATCATGAAATTACCACATTACTACAACTGGGGGTTTGGCTCTATAATTTCAAGCACCAAAATCTTAGCATAGAAGTAACATTAAATATTATTTTCACATTTGTAATGATTTCAAATATTACATTTTCGTTAACATTTAATGAATTAATGAATTTAGATTATTGCATTTTTATTTCATTTAAACTAGCATGACAATAGTATAAAACCTAATAGTCATTTATAAATTCAAATAATGCAGCCGATTCATCCATCACCTTTCCTGAAAACATATACATAAATATAAAATAAAGGTACTGCACTTATGCCCAAAAAATGTTGGTTTTCCTTTTAATTATCTGGTCTTCTTCCTCATCCCAACTTAAAGAAGTACTCTAGCGTTTTTTTTATTTTTGCCTATATAGTGCAAGATAGGCTTTTATTAAAGTATAACGCAGAGGCTCTTGTGTATCATATATAAGTGCAGCAAGTGATAGATCATTATCCCCTTCCCGCCCAATCACATACAGTTACGTCGTCAGCGCTAATGTGTTAGCGCCTTCTCACATAACTGCACGTGATGGTGATGGAGGCTGAGCCAGCGCCATCACCAGAGGGTGTCAGCTGTATATTACAGCTGACATCCCGCTGTAATGGCCAGGACCGGAGCTAGCCTCCGATCCGACCGATTAACCCCTTAGATGCAGCGAACAAAAGCGATCGCTGCAACTAGGTGGTTAGATCGCACCTGATGGTTGCTATGGCAACGATCAGAACCCGCGGAGGTGTCGATGGATGGTATTGCAACCGGTGGCCTAACAATGGCCACCTGGTCTGCCTAGTACGGAAGCCTATTAGGCCCCGCCCGCAGGAGAAAGCCTAATAGGCTTGCTGTCAGTGAATAACTGACAGCTCTAACACACTGAACTATGTAGGAAGTGCAGTGCATTAGAATAGCGATCAGGGTTTCATGCCTTCAAGTCCCCTAGTGGGACAAAAAAAAAAGTTAAAAGAAAGTTAATAAAAATGTAAAAAAGTTTCAAGTTAAACAATAACTGCCTTTTTTCCCGTAATAAGTCTTTTATTATAGGAAAAAACTGAAAACATTAAAAAACAGCACACATATTTGGTATCGCCGCGTCCGTAACGACCCAAACTATAAAGATATCACGCTATTTTCCTTGCACAGTGAACACCGTAACAAAATAAAAATAAAAAACATTTCCAGAATTGCTGTTTTTTGTTCACCACTGCTCCCAAAACATGGAATAAATAGTGATCAAAATGTTGCATGGTCACAAAATTGTACCAATACAAACTACAGCCCGTTCTGCCAAAAACAAGCCCTCCCACAGCTTTTTTGACGGAAAAAGAAAAAACATATGGCTCTCAGAATATAGTGATACAAAAAATAAATGATTTAAAAAACAAGTGATTTTATTGTGCAAACGCTGCAAAACGTAAAAAAATTGTATCGACCCGCAGAATAAATGTCATTTATAGCGTACAGTGAACGCCATAAAAAAAAGAATAAAAAACATGGTCAGGATTGCTTGTTTTTGGTCACTTGCTTGCCAAAAAATTGAATAACAAGTGAAAAAAAAATCGCATGTACCCCAAAATGGTACCAATAAAAACTACAGATTGTCCAGCAACATCAAAAGCCCTCACACAGCTCTGGTGGAGAAAAAATAAAAAAAATTCTGCCTCTCAGAGCGTTCTAAAAGCGGATAAGATTGGGTACCATTTATCAGTGCGACACTGGCCACATATCTGCAGATTATTATTTATTTACCACATTATTATAGCCTCTTATTATACCCTGATGTACTCCGAACAGCTTACATATGCCCCCACATTATAAACTAAAATACCAGTAAAACCCCAAACAGAACAACTGCCAATCAAAATTTGCGCTCCAAAAGCCAAATGGTGCTCCCTCCATTCTGAGCCCTACAGCATGCCCAAACAGCAGTTTAGGTCCACATATATGGCATCGCCATACCCGGGAGAACCCGCTTAACAGTTTATGAGATATTTGTCTGCAGTGATGCAAACTGAGCACCACATATTGGGCACTAAAATGGCATTTCAGTGGAAAATTGCCATTTTCACTTTGCACCATCCCCTGAGTGTTCATTTCTAATAAATAAGAAAAAACCCTTGGGGGTCAAAATGCTCACTACACCCCTTAAAAAAATGCCTTGAGGGGTGCAGTTTCCAAAATAGAGGTCACTACTTGGGGGTTTGTTTTACTATTTGACCTCAGAGTCCTGCAATTGTGGGTCAATGCTGTGAAAATCCCCAAAATAGGCCTCAAATGTGCATGGAGCTTTTCAATTCTGAGCCCTGTCATATGTCCAGGAAAATGATAATTGCCTTGAGGGGTGCAGTTTCCAAAATGGGGTCACTTCTCATGGGTTTCTACTGTACTGTGGTACCTCAGGGGCTCTGCAAACGCGACATGGAGCCTGTACACCAATCCAGCAAAATCTGCGCTCTAAAAGTCAAATGGCGCTCCTACCATTTTGAGCTCTGCCATGTGCCCAAACAGCAGTTTACGGCCACACACGGGGTATTGCGATACTCGGGAAAAATTAAGTAACAAATTTGGTTTTGTGGTGTTTTTTCTCCTATTACCCTCTTGTGAAAATAAAAAATTGGGAGCTAAAACGAAAAATTTTTGGAAAAAATAAAATTTTTCATTTTCACTGCCTAATTCTAATAAAATCTATGAAACACCTGTGGGGTCAAAATGCTCTCTACACCCCTACATGAATGCCCTGAGAGGTGTAGTTTCCCAAATGGAGTCACTTCTCAGGGTTTCCTACTGCACTGGTACCTCAGGGGCTCTGCAAAAGTGACATGGCACCTAAAAACCAATCAAGCAAAGTCTGCATGCCAATTCTGAGCCATATCGTGTGTCCAAACAGACGTTAATGACCACATATCGGGTATTGCCGTACTTGGGCGAAGTTGCTTTACAAATGTTGGGGTTCTTTTTTCTCCTTTATTCCTTGTAAAAATGTGAAAATTCTATGTTATTTCAGCAAAAAAGTAGATCATCTTCACAGACGAATTCCAATAAATTCAGCAAAAAACCTGTGAGGTCAAAATGCTAACTATACCTCTTGAGGGGTGTTGTTTTCAAAATGGGGTCACTTTCGGGGAGTTCTCTGTTTTGGTCCCTGCAGTGCATTGCAAACGCAACATGGCACAGAAAACCATTCCAGCAAAATCTGCGCTCCAAAATCCAAATCGCGCTCCTTCCTTTCTGAGCTCTGCCATGTGTCCAAACAGAGGTTAATTACCACATATAGGGTATTGCCGTACTTGGGAGAAATTGCTTTACAAATGTTGGGGTGCTTTTTCTCCTTTATTCCTCGTAAAAATTAGAAAATTCTAAAAAGTAGATCTTCATCTTCACATACGAATTCCAATAAATTCAGCAAAAATTTAATTTGTAAATTTCACCTTTACTTTGCTTTAATTCCTGTGAAACGCCTGAAGGGTTAAAACACTTTCTGAATGCTGTTTTAAATACTTTGAGGGGTGCAGTTTTTAAAATGGGGTGTTTTATAAGGGTTTCAAATATATGGGCCCCTCAAAGCTACTTCAGAACTGAACTAGTTCCTGACAAAATAGCCTTTTGAAAATTTTCTTGAAAATGTGAGAAATTGCTGCTAAAGTTCTAAGCTTGGTAACGTACGTCCTGGAAAAATAAAAGGACGTTCAAAAAACGATGCAAACATAAAGTAGACATATGGTCAATGTTAATTAGTAACTATTTTGGGTGGCATTACTAGCAGATACATTAAAATTTAGAAATGAATTTATCGACCACATTTTTCCACTAACATAAAGTCCAATATGTCATGAGAAAACAATCTCAGAATCTCTTGGATAGGTAAAATCATTTCAAAGTTATTACCACATAAAGTGACACATATCAGGAAAAAATAGGAGAAATCCTCCAGCTCACCTTGGTGTAGACCTATACTGCTTGCAGCGCTCGGGTCCTTGTGTCGGCACACGGTATGAATGGAGAGAGAAAAATGAAAGTTGGATCCAGCGCTGATGGATGTAAAAAAGGAAACTTCTTCCAAGTTTTATTGTAAGTTTAAAAGTAGAAACAGTAGGGTATATTCCTCTGTACAAGGGGTGATCAGAAAATAATGCCTATGCGTTTCGGACGCTTCCTGCGTCCTTACTTCATTACCAGCCATGAGTAAGGACGCAGGAAGCGTCCGAAACGTGTAGGCATGATTTTCTGATCACCCCTTGTACGGAGGAATATACCATGCTGTTTCTACTTTTAAACTTACAATAAAACTTGGAAGAAGTTTCCTTTTTTACATCCATCAGCGCTGGATCCAACTTTCGTTTTTCTCTCTGACACATATCAGATTTGAAAAAATGGGGCTGGTCCTGAAGGTCAAAATGAGCTTGGTCCTGAAGGGGTTAACAGAGAACTTTTGTACTCACACTGTAGAGTCTGTGTATCCTATGTGATGCAGCTTCACACTGCTCTCCCTGACTCCTGCTTGTGATAGATCAGTGACATATTGTAGAACTGCTGTACTCTAACACTGTAGAGTCTCGGTGTATCCTATGTGATGCAGCTTCAGCCAGTCTCCCCTGCCTCCTGCTAGTGGTAGATCAGCAGCATATATCAAAACTGCTGTGCCCTAACACTGCAGTCGTGTATTCGTATGTAACGCAGCTTCACATTGCTCTCTCTCTGCCTCCTGCTTGTGATAAATCAGTGACATACTGTAAAACTTCTGTCCCATAACACTGCAGAGTCCCAGTGTATCCTATGTATAAGGCAGTTTTAGCCTGTCACCTCTGCCACCTGCTAGTGATAGATTTCTCCATGTCAGCTTTTACACAAGAGGCAATGAGGAGCTGCATCTCATAGAAATACACTGGAGATTCTGCACACAGCACTCACACATAGTAGAGACCGTTAGTGTGTGTCAGGGGAGTTTTATAACTGTGCAGCTAATCATTGTAGGAACTCACATATTATACCACTGCACTCCTGGTCTGTTAGATATGGCAGAAATTATCGATTCATCAGCACTATATGCATGGAGTGTGTGTTTTTACCAGCCTGAGGAAGAAATCGGTACGATTTTGAAACGCGTAGCTGTTTACCATTTGTTATACTTTTAATAAACACATTTATCCCTACTTAGATTTACATAGTTTACTCCTGAGGATTCCTCTCTCTCCTACCAAAAGCTATCTCTCTAAATGAGAAATACTTTGTGAGAATAGATACCTGGGACAGAACTGACCATAAAGGATATCAGATTTTTATTCTTTCGCTGCATATACATATATACAGAGAAACAAGGAGGGTGGAGCTGGGTGGACAGGGGAGGTTTCTCCAAGTTTCAATGAGAGATTTAATAGGCGATGATGTAATCCTGTAGTTCACAGGAAGTCAGCTGCACATTAGAGACTTATTTCCTGTCTACGCATGATAACATGGTCTATACATGCTCTGTCTGCTTTATCTTTTCAGTTATTTCAGATGATATATTGCCTCTTTGTATATATTGCATTCAAAATATCAGAGGATCCAAAGGGACATTTAAGTTCTAGATACTCTTCATAAGGCCGGATTGACACGAGCGTTGTGCGTCTCGGACGTGAAATGCTTCCGTTTTCACATCTGAGGTGCATCCATGATCAAGAAATGTGATAGAGCAAGTGCTTGACTCAGGGAAAGGGTCACCGAAACACACATTGGGGTGCATTTCTGGGCTGTTTTTGCTTCCACCACGTGGGTATTATTCCATAGTTATTTGGTATATGTTTAGTGTACATTTACACTTAATATGTTACTCTATTTGTATATCTAGTATTTACCTATCACACATGTGGTATAGTTGTATGTTATATTGTGGACCGTAGTTATATGACACTTGTCACATTACTGCTAATAATATCAGTGTAGTTATGGCTCTAGGTTTGTTTTTTTCATTTTACGTAATGACTATTATGTTTATACATAGGCGGCTTTATGTTTTTATATGCTGTGGTTCACTAATTCCTGAGTAGTATTTTTTTAAAATTTGTATTGTATTAATAAAGATATGGATATTGTATCATGGTCTCATGCAGCTCTTTTTGTGTAAATTGAGCTGGGACTGTTTAGTCAATCGTTATATAAATATTGACTAGATTAGTCGCTATCGGTGTATAAACCTAAATAAGCGAAAATACGTTTTCACGTGAAATGCTTCTAGACTTAGAGCTCTTGTATTCTATGATCCTCTACAAGGTGACCATCACAACAACAAAACTACTCTCCGTTAGTTTCTAAAGTGTCGAATCTGTTGGGGAAGCTTTCCACTCCATTTATTTCCTGGGGTGGTAGAATAGCGTTAAATAAAATGATGGTTCTCCCAATCATTCTATATACTTTCCGGACAGTTTCCATACCCTTACCGTCCTCCTTTATTCCAAGATTACAAAGGGAACTGTCCCAATTTATTTGGAGGACAAAGCCTCCCAGAGTTAGGGGGAGATGGGAGTTCCTGACTTACATAAATATTATATGGTGACTATTCTAGAGCAGTTTGGCAGCTGGTAGATGTCTTATAGCAGGAAGCGATGGGTGAGCATAGAAAGGAGTGCGGTAGGTTTACCCCTTTTAGCGTGCTTGAGAAAATCCTTTTCCCATGGTGCCTCTTCGAGGGTTAAGCTACTGGGGATACAAGCCTCAATTCAAGCATGGTCCTATCTGCTTCGCTGTCATATAGGTAAGGATGGTGGGTCACTGAAAGCCCTGCCCCTTAGATACCTGCACTCTATGAAGATGATGATGACTATTTCGTCTCTCTATAGAGAATCTACCTTTCGTTCGTTTGAGGATTTAACTTCTTGTTATGGTATCCCTAGAACAGATTTCTATATATACCTATGTATCAAACACGCGTTTTTGTCAGTGGATACAGTCACCCCGCTTCTACCACGTCAGGCTGTACTCTTTTTTGCTAATAAGCTCCCTAAGGTTAAAGGCATCTCTTTATTTTACGGCCGATTTCTACCTATACCCCTACTGGCAAACTCTCATACATGTCCACATGGGATATGGATTTGGGGCTAGATATCTCCTTCCAAGATTGGTTTAAAGCATTGGCTTGGGTGAGAAAATCTTCTAAAAGTTCGATCTATTGGGAAATGTCCCGTAAAATTGCTTTCCGTTGGTACCTTACACCTGTACGTGTCGCTAAAATGTCGAGCTTGGCTTCAGAGTCATGTTGGAGGGGATGTGGAGCAAAGGGTACTTATATGCATATGTGGTGGGAATGTCCAATTGTCACTTGCCTATGGTTGATTGCTTTTCAGCTTATCTCAAAAATTTTAAAATCTAAGATAACGGTTTCACCTGGATTGGCTTTATGCTTTCTAGGTGTGGACCTCCTTCCCCCCTCTGGGCGCATTGTTGCATCACACATTATTATGGCTGCGAGACTTATGATAGCTCGCCAATGGAAACTGGCTGACCCTTTGACTAAAGCGGAGTTAGTTAACCAAATTCAATTCTCTTATCATATGGAGAAGTTGTGGGCCTTTAAGACCCTCTCTCTATATGACTTCCCTCCCTCTCTCTACATGACTCTGCAGCCAGAATTAGTAATTTGTCGATTGCCCCTATACCTTATACTGTCCTATCCTTTACCCCTATAATTGGCTACATGTAAATCTATGTAAATCAACGCAGCTCTTTTCTCCTGTTTCTATTCTTTGTATATTATACCATAAATCCCTGTGATGTTTGTTGTCTTTTGTACGTTTTGTAAATGATATTCTATGTCTATGTGCGACGAGGAGATCCTCATGTTGAGAACCCTCCCCGTCTACTTCTGTTTGTTTTTCTTTAAAAAAAAAAGTAAACAAAAACTTAAGTAAAAAAAAAAAAAAGTGATAGAGGAAGTGGTTAACAATGTCATATTTCATTATACACTCATATCTCCATACGCTGGATCCTTTGCTAATACAATATCCTTCCAAGCATCTCAGTAAATTATAATCAATGTAGTTTGTTGTTTTGCTTTTGTCACTTACCATGGATAACTTCTCTCCATAACTGGTTGGCACACATTTATGGCCTTGTTCTGACAGTGTTTGTCGGAGATCAGCTTTATTCCCAACCATCATGATAGGTATACTGATATTTGTTGAATCCTGCAAAATTACATTATACCTTAAAAAAACATGCTTGCCTATTGTGGTGAATATATTTATTGTGTGTTTTAGTTACATTTTCTGAAGTTATGAACTTTAAAATTTTATCAGTTTTAATATGAATATACTGTGTGCACATTTAGGCCCCATGCACACGCCGTAATTACAGCCCCATTCAGTTCTATTGGCCGCGGACACCTTTCCGTATCGCTACGGATGGGTGTCCGGGCCGTAGAACTGTGCCGGGAATTATGGAGCATGTCAGTTTTTTCGTGTTTTACGTGTCTTTCTGCTCCCATACCTTGTATGGGAACACGACCCGAAAATGTCGGTGGCACGGCCGTGTGCATGCAGCCTTACTGTGTGAGCAAATATGAGAAGAAAAATAGATCTTGTGAAGGCAGAAAGAATGTCCATACAACCAAAAATTATCTAGTACTACAGCACGCAGGAAGGTCTAAAGAATAGGGGCAATAAGTGACCACCGAACCTACTATAGTCGACAACACTATTGTGGAAATGTTGTCAATTCCATAATTAGTTAAATAATACGTGTCTTACAATTCCCGGATGATCTAGAACAAAACCAAAGTCCCCACACAGAAGTTTAACACTCTCATATGGGCCAACATGCCAATATATTTTGTGATATTCATGAAGAATTTCAAGATAGGTTGCATTTACCTCAATCATATCTATCCATTCCCTCACATTCAAGAAGCTCTTCTCACAAGTCACGTCATAGAGAAGCAAAACTCCATCTGCTCTTCTAAAGTAAGACTTTGCAATGCTCCTAAATCTGAAACAAAAGTCAGGCGTCAGTTGTTCTAGTATTTTAAAAATGTGCGTAAGACCAAATTTTTTAGCATTATATGTTCTGTAATAAAAATAGAATATATATATATATTAGGGTTGCACGATGCATCAAAATATCGATACTATTTCGATGCTGTCATGCCCATGGCCACGGGCCGTCAGGCTTACTCACCTCCTGACGCCCGCAGCCATGGAACTGTGAACGCTGGTCCCCATCTCCTCCTCAGGAGACGTCAGCGCTCACTTCCGCTTCTCCCGGCCGGGTCCCGTACCCGTTCCTAAAGGGCCAGCGCGTGCACCTGAAATTAGTACTAAATTAGCCCATGAGCACCCTGGACTATAAGAAGGGCCCAGCCCCTTCCTGCAATGCCTGAGCACTGTTGTCGTACCCTAAGTCTGTCTAAGCAAATGGTCTCCTAGTGTTTCCCAGTTCCCAGTGTTCCCGTTCCTGCTACCTGTATCCCATGCTATCCTGGTCTAGTGCCGTGCTGAGCTGAAGTCGTGCTGTATACTACGCCTGTCCTCCTACACCACGCCTGGCGCCTGCCTGCTGCCTAGTCCCAGCCGAGCCTGTCTTGCTACTGTCTGAGCTACCACAGGTACACTATACGAACTATAGACTGTGACCTGTGTCCTGTTGGCCAGCTGCCATACCGTCAAGTCTGTACGGTCCAGTGGGTTCACGTACCCAACGTGACAGTATGCTTAGGCCATGGACCCCGCTGGTCAATCCAAGATCATGATGACGTCACAAGAGATGCGGGCGGATATTAGGATATTATTGCACGGCGGCTGGAGGTGCAAACTGTCGACCCTCCTACTACACCTCCTGGCAGTACTGATCCTCTGACTACACCTTCTGACAGTGTTGATCCCCGATTTTCTTTGCCACTTCCTGACCGCTATGATGGAGACGCAAGGACCTGCTGTGGATTTTTGAACCAGTGCCAGATCCACTTTAGCCTGTATGCAAGGGCATTTCCGTCTGATGGTGCAAGGGTCACTTTCATCATCTCTCTCTTCACTGGCAGAGCCCTTGCATGGGCGAATCCTATTTTGGAAAGACAAGGACCAGAGACCAGTGACTTCCAGGGATTCCTCCGGACATTTCGCATGGTGTTTGAGGAGCCTGGCCGAATCTCGTTTGCAGCCGCCTCCTTGCTGAACCTACGGCAGGGAGACACCTCCGTGGGTGAGTACTCCATCCACTTCCGCACCCTGGCGGGAGAATAGTTTTGAAACAATGAGGCCCTGGTGGCTGCATTCTGGCAGGGACTGTCTCCTAAGATTAAGGACGAGCTTGCCGCCCTTGATCTACCGTCTACCCTGGATGACCTCATCCTTCTGGCCCCCCTATTGATATAAGGATCCAAGAACGGCTCCAAGAAGCTCGTTGGGGGAAAGGACTCCCTAGTCCGGTCCCTACTTTGCAGAAACCCCTGCTGTCCTCAGATGCCGATCCTCCTAAGGAGTCGGTGAGGACGGACCAGTTTAAGCTATCTACCCAGGAGAGACAACGCAGACGCATCTCGGGCCTCGGAAGCAATCTTGTGTGCCTGTGTCCCCAAAAGCCCCAGAGCTTAGGGTTGGTGGGAGAGACAACATTGGGTAAAGAACGACTTTCGTCTAAATTGTCCATTCCCGTGACCATAGTGTCCGGCGAGAAAACGCATCGGATCTCTGCGTATCTGGACTCTGGATCCGCTGCTAATTTCATTCGTTGAGACCTGGTGGATCTTCTCCTTTTGCCCACTACCCCTCTGTAGAGGCCGTTGATTATTGCATCTGTAAATGGACTACCTCTGCCAGACCCAATTATAGCTATGACCAAGCCGCTGAGGCTCCAAGTGGGAGCCCTCCACTCCGAGCTCCTCTCGTTCTTTTTCCTGCCCCAGGCCGTCAACCCCGTGCTGCTGGATCTGCCTTGGCTCCGACTACATGCCCCAGTCATGGACTTGAATTCTGTAGAGGTTCTCCAGTGGGGCTCCGAGTGTCTCAACCGTTGCCTGGTACAGATTCGTTCGGCTCAGCCTCCACTGCCTCGGTCCTTGGAAGGATTGCCTCGTCATTTTTCTGCATTTTCGGACGTCTTCAGCAAGAAAGAGGCAGAGACGCTACCCCCACACCAGGCGTATTACTGTCCTATCGACCTAGGTCCTGGTGCTTCCCTTCCCCATGGTAGGGTAGATCCTTTCTCCTTGCCAGAGTCTCTGTCCATGTCCACCTATGTTAAAGAGAACTTGGAGAGGGGCTTCATATGGAAGTCTTTCTCCCCGGCAGGAGCGGGGTTCTTCTTCGTCAAGAAAAAGGATGGTTCTCTGCGTCCTTGCATCGACCACCGGGGTCTCAACCAGATCACGGTGAAAAATAGGTATCCGTTGCCATTGATCTCTGAACTGTTTGATCGCATACGTGGTGCCAAGATTTTTTCTAAACTAGACCTGCATGGGGCTTACAACCTAATCCGTATTCGCCAGGGTGACGAATGGAAGACTGCATTTAACACCCATGACGGACACTATGAATATCTAGTAATGCCCTTCAGCCTGTGTAATGCTCCCGCGGTCTTCCAGGAGTTCGTTAATGAGATCTCCCGTAACCTCCTCTATGTTTGTGTTTGCAGGTAAGTAGCTACATCGACTTACCTGCAAACGCCGATGCTGCTGCAGAATCAAATGTAGCCTCTGGCGCCGATGTGTCCTCGCTGGTCCGACGCGATGCAGGACCTGGAGCAGGAAGTGAGTGACGTCACATCATGATCTCTCGAGAACACGCTGTGTGTCTGCACTGCCAGAAGCTGGGCGTTGTGAAGAGAAATGGATGATACTTCTATACACAACGCGCAGCTAGTAAAAGAAGTAAAAACGCCCAGATGTAACGAACAGAATACATGCCCAGTTGTACTTTTAATTTAAACACGCCCAGTTGTACTTTAGAAAGCCTCATTTACATAAATATAAAAATGGTCATAACTTGGCCAAAAATGCTAGTTTTAAAAAAAACAAAACCTTACTATTATCTCCATTGCAGCGCCGATCTGCTGCAATAGGAGATAGGGGTTGCAAAATCTGGTGACAGAGCCTCTTTAATAGCCTGAAGAGCGCCTTCACGTCAGCCTCTATCCTCCATCATCTAGATGTTTCTCGACAGTTCTCGTTGGAGGTGGATGCCTCATCCGTCAGTGCTGGTGCACTCCTGTTCCAGAGAGGTTCCAAGGGCAAGTCAATGGTATGTGGCTATTACTCTAAGCTCTTCTTTTCCGCAGAACACAACTATTCGATTGGGGATCGGGAGTTACTGGCCATCAAATTGGCTCTGGAGGAGTGGAGAAATCTATTAGAGGGCGCAGTTCATCCCATCTTGATATTTACGGACCACAAGAACCTCACTTATCTCCAGACGGCCCAGCGACTGAGTCCTCGTCAGGCCAGGTGGTCGCTGTTCTTTGCCAGGTTCCAGTTTGAGCTCCACTACCATCCGGCCTACAAGAATGTGAGGGCCGATGCCTTGTCCAGGTCATTCGAGACAGAGGACACTATGGAGTCTCCACAGAGTATGATTAACCCATCCTGCATCATTCCTGTCATCCCTCTGCAAGTTGGAGACATTCCCCTGGGGAGGACTTTTGTGCGTCTGGCGGACAGAAGAAAAAATACTTCGCTGGGGACACAGTTCCAAATTAGCAGGTCACGTGGGTATCCGGAAGACCCGAGACCTGATCGCTCGTCAGTTCTGGTGGCCCACACTGCCCAAAGACATCACAGACTTTGTCTCCTCCTGCACGGTGTGCGCAGCAAATAAGGTTGCCCACTCCAAACCGGCGGGCCTGCTACAGCCATTGTCTGTGCCTGATGCCCCCTGGCAACATATTGCTATGGACTTTGTCACGAACCTTCCTCTCTTTGCTGGTTGCAGTATGGTCTGGGTGGTGGTGGACCGATTCTCAAAAAATAGCTCATTTGGTTCCACTGACAGGCCTACCGTCTGCTTCCTGACTGGCCAATCTCTTCGGCCAACACATCTTCCGTCTGCACGGCTTGTCTCTACATATTGTATGTGTGAAGTTCTGGAGAGCCCTCTGCGTACTCCTTGGTGTGAAGTTGGAATTTTCCTCTGCCTACCATCTCCAGTCCAATGGTCAAGTCGAGAGAATAAACCAAATTATGGAGAACTATCTACGACACGTTATCTCCAGGCAGCATGATGACTGGGTGCAGCTGCTTCCCTGGGCTGAGTTCTCCTACAATAACCATACTAGTGAGTCCACCGCTAAGAGTCCATTCTTCATTGTCTATGGCCAACACCCTCGTATACCTCTTCTTGTTTCCACTACGTCCCAGGTGCATTCAGCTGACTCTGCATTCAGGGACTTTCTACAGATCAGGCAGCAGACTCGATCTTCTATTCTGCTGGCGGTCGACCGCATGAAGAGAAAGGCAGACAAAAGAGGACGAGTGCCTCCCCAGTTCCTTCCAGGTACTAAGGTCTGGCTGTCCTCTTGGAATATCCGGCTGAGGGTGCCATTGTACAAATTTGCTCCCAGGTTCCTTGGACCCTTTGAGATTTTGCAACAAATCAACCCTTTTTCCTACAAGCTTCGGCTGCCTCCTACCATCAAGATCCCCAACTCCTTCCATGTCTCCCCGCTGAAGCTGGTGATCTTGAACCGCTACTTCAAGACTTCCACTCCTGCGGTAAAGGAGATCCTGCACACCAAGAGAGTGGGTGGAAGAACCTTTTATTTGGTGGATTGGAAGGGGTTTGCGCTATCAGACAAAAATGCACTTGCATACAGAGTGAAGTGGATCTGGCACTGGTTCAAAAAACCACGACGGGTATCTGCGTCTCCATCATAGCGGTCAGGAAGTGGCAAAGAAAAACGGGGATCAACACTGCCAGGAGGTGTAGTCTGAGGATCAACACTGCCAGGAGGTGTAGTAGGAGGAACGGCAGCAAGCGCCTCCTGCCGACGTGCAATACTGTTCAAGGCCTGGAGGAGTTGGTCCTGTCGAGACCGGAGATCTAGCAAATCCGTCCGCATCTCTTGTGACGTCATCTTGGTCTTGGATCGACCAGCGGGGTCCATGGCCTGAGCGTACTGTCACATTAGGTTCGTGGACCCACTGGGCCGTACCGCCTTGACGGTATGGCAGCTGGCCAACAGGGCGCAGGTCACAGTCTATAGTACATATAGTGTACCTGTGGCAGCTCGGCCAGTAGCAGGGCAGGCTCGGCTGGGACTAGGCAGCAGACAGACGGCACTTGACCAGGCTAGCATGGGATACAGGTACGGGGAACACTGGGAACTGGAAAACACTAGGAGACCATTTGGGTACGACAACAACGCTCAGGCATGGGTGGAAGGGGCTGGGCCCTTCTTATAGTCCAGGGTACTCATGGGCTAATTTTACATTAAACTCTGGGGACTCAGCCGAGGTAAACGGAAGTGAGCGCTGGGGCCAGCGCTCGCAGACCCATGGCTGCGGCCGTCAGGAGGTGAGTGAACCTGACGGCTGGCGGCCATGACACATTAATAGTAATTAATCCCATCATGTTTCTCAGTCGAAATAGACAACATTGGGTTAATGTGTGAGGTATATAATGAAGTTAATTACTATTAATGTGATGCACATGGAGGTTCAAAATATATAATACCATGTGCCTCACATTAATAAATCAAAGAAAGCAGTTTTTATTTCCTTTTTTACAGCATACACATCATAAATTACGCTATAAATTTGTTGTGCAGGTTATTACGGTCGCGACAATACCAAATAGGTCTATTTTTTATGAGACTTTTATTTTAATGTTTATTGTAAAAAATGTGTATGAATATTTACATTTTTTTATTGAACATGATTTTTTTTTTTTACTTTTCTATTTTAAACTCTAAATGTACTAGCATATATCTATATGCCAGTACATTAGCCTGTGTACTGATAGTACACAGGCAGTTGTTAGGACATACCTAAGTATGCCCTAACAACAGGAAATATTCTCAGACAGCCCTGGGGTCCTTCAATGGACCCTGTTATGTCTGCCCATATATGGTATGTACCCCATCTCATGTTCCCCTTGAATGATGTGGACAGCTTTGATTGCGGCAGTCAAGGGAAAAGCGGCGGAGATCAGAGGTTTCTCTGATCTTCTCCGTTAGAGTGGGGCTGCGGCTGTGTAATACAGCCGTGCCCACTCCTGATCGCGTGCGCACATTTGTTTTGCCCGCGCGGTAAGCATGATGTGATGTGACCGGTGCTGCACTAATGAGCGGCAGACACTGAAGACAGAACATGGGGCTGAAGACATAATGTGAGGCACATGGAGGTTGAAAATTAATCACACCTCGCGCCTCCCATGAGAAAATGGAAGAACTTTTTTCTTTTTTTTTATTGTTCCCGAAGTATCCTTTTGGTATCGAGAATCGCAATATTACACATATTAAGTATCTATATTCTTGTATCGTAACAACTCTAATATATATATATATATATATATATATATATATATATATATATATACCTGTGTATTAATTAAATGGATTGGTCAAAATGAAATATTAACTAGAGACTGGTTGGTCCTTGACAAACAATCACAAATAACACATCAGAAAACCTCTTATGCTTAAGGCTGGGTTCACACGACCTATTTTCAGGCGTAAACGAGGCGTATTATGCCTCGATTTACGCCTGAAAATACGGCTCCAATACGTACTGTGCAGACGACCTGTCATTTACGCATCGTCGTTTGACAGCTGTCAAACGACGACGCGTAAAATGACTGCCTCGTCAAAGAAGTGCAGGACACTTCTTTGGACGTTTTTGGAGCCGTTTTCTCATAGACTTCAATGAAAACAGCTCCAAAAACGGATGTTAAAAACGCCACGAAAAACGCGAGTTGCTCAAAAAACTTCTGAAAATCAGGGGCTGTTTTTCCTTGAAAACAGCTCCGTATTTTCAGACGTAATTGCAGTTATCGTGTGCACATACCCTTACCTTTCTTGACCTGCTGTATCCCATAGTTGTAATAAGGCTGGTTCCCCATCCACCACCAATGTCTTCATTTGAAAATCCACTCCTATTTTTAAAAACAACAAAAAACAGAAGTTATTTTTCATGACCATTTTATGCTTGTAAATATTATAATAATTGTAGAACAGTAAAAATCTAAAATTTACTACAGGTTTGTAAAGAAATAGCCGGACACATCATGAAGTGATTGGGGGAGGCAAACATGACCAGGGTTGCAGGGGAGAAGGAATGAGGTGAAAAGTTCAAAGGGAGGAGGGGGAGGAAGGTGGAGGGGAGGGGGCGAGGTTAACAAAGGGCATATAGGAAGGGTGAGAGACAGGTTCGCGCCATTCACGCCCCAGGAAAGCAGTTAGCCTTGTCCCGCCCGCCCTCCCTTAAGATAGGGTTATGTGTTGTTTAGCAATGTGGATTCTTTGTTGCTGCTGGTGTTTTTTCTTTTACAGGAGTCGGCTGGTGCTGACTGGTAGGAGTGGAGTCACGGTGGCATTGTTGGCGGATTGGGGGGTCCTTGGAGTTGGTGGTAATTTGAAGTGGGGGATTCATCAGAGGTATGGTCCCTAACAAATACATAGTTGCTCATAGATATGGGCGTATTTTGGACTCCTGCTGGGTGGTGTCCCGGGGAGTGGTTTTACATACTTGGCAAGCCAACTGCGGAGTAGAAAGGTGCCTCAGAGCTTGTAGGGAGACGGCTGGGGGTAAGTAGCTATACAGGGGGCAGTTAGGCGCCAAAGTTTTGGAGCTCCAAGGACTTCCCCTTTCCTAGTAATGTTATTTATAAAGTTATGTTTATGTTCATGTAAATTTGTTAATAAAATGGTTGCTGTGGCCGAAATTTTCCAACCCACTGTCTCGTGTGTCTCACTGGGGAGGGGAGAGTGGCAGGGGAGGTAGGGAAAAGGCCTGGAAGCAGAAAAGGGGGTGGACAGTATGGAAGGTTAAGCAAAAGGGGTTCGAAATGGGGCGAGCTCTGTAATCCCATGGTCATGACTATTGTGATTCTTGAACAATAAAACAGGAGATGGATGCACCCGTGGGAAAACACTTCTCTGGACAAGACCACAGATTGGCAGATTTAAAGGAACGACAGAGAAAGAAAAATTTGGGAATTCAAGCTAATGATAAAATTCCAGTCATTGACACAATGCCTCAAGCTAACACTTGGATTTATCACCCCTATAACCTCAGTTTTATGGGCCCGGCTTATCTTAATGATGTATCACCTCATGTACTAATTGTCTTTGTGTAACATCTTAAATGTTGCGCTTTTTTTTCTAACTCATTCACTTGTAAACTTGCCTGAAGAAGGAGCCTGTGTGCTCTGAAAGCTTGCATATAAACCTTTTATGGTTAGCCAATAAAGGTATCATACCTACTATACTTTTGTCTTTTTTTACACAAATGTATTTAACATTGCATATTATTACTGGCTAACATGGTACTACACTATTTTGTACTGTACTTCGTGTTCAACAGATGAAATAAATGTAAAGAATGGGATTTCAGGATGGGATTTAGGCAAAACAGTAAATTTCTAATGCTACTGCTAGTTTTATATTATTTTTCAGAACTACAGTAAAACATATCTATTTGGATATATATTAGGTTATTAGGTTTTGCTCATACTTTATTTTTAGATAATAAAACAAAACAAATATTGTTGTCAATAATGCAACAGGTGTGGATTTCAAAAAATGAACCCACTTTGATTACTTTTTTGAAACGGTAAAGACAATGTAAAACATGCCAAATGTAGAACACCAAAGACAAAAACATATCAAAATGCATTGGTTTAAATTGTGTCATCTCTGATGTGTTCCTGCTAAGAAGCAATTTTTGGATCATAACCTGCAAATGCCCAGAGAAAGGAGTGTGTACTTGTACAATGTTTGGGTAGGTGGTACCTGTCAAAGTATCCACATGATTGCCAGGACTCAAGGTGTTAAGGATCTGCCAGGCACAGCTTCTGTATCTACGCCCATAGGTAATCAGTCTGCACCTGCTTCTATGTCTGTGAGACTGACTCCATCTTCCACCACTCAGGATGGCAGGCTTAGGAGTGGGAGAGCCTATCACAGCCTGGCCAGACGGAGCTAGCTCCCGCCCTCTGTCTATTTATACCTGCCTTTCCTGTTCCTCCTTGCTTGTGATTCTTCTCGTTTGGTTTCCTGGCCCTGCTGCAGCTTCTTGAACTATTTGACCCTGCTTCATATTGACCCTGGCTTACTGACTACTCTCCTGCTCTGCGTTTTGTACCTCGTACACTCCTGGTTTGACTCGGCTTGTTTACTACTTTCCTGCTCTGCGTTTGGTACCTCGTACACTCCTGGTTTGACTCGGCTCGTTCACCACTCTTGTTGCTCACAGTGTTGCCGTGGGCAACTGCCCCTTTTCCCTTGCTTCTGTGTACCCTTGTCTGTTTGTCTGTCGTGCACTTATTGAGTGTAGGGACTGTCGCCCAGTTGTACCCCGTCGGCTAGGGCGGCTCATTGCAAGTAGGCAGGGACTGAGTGGCGGGTAGATTAGGGCTCACTTGTCTGTTTCCTTACCCCCATCGTTACATAATCACAAGCACTATACCTAGTCTACCCTGGTCCCTCACACTACTATGGACCCCCTTGAGACCCTGGCTCAGCAAATGCAGGGTCTCTCCCTACAGGTCAAGGCCCTGGCTCAGAGGGTCAACCAGCCTGATGCTACCATGGTAGTGCCCCTCACCTCACCTCTTGAACCCCACCTCAAGTTGCCTGACCGGTTCTCAGGGGACCGGAAGACTTTTCTCTCCTTTCGGAAGAGTTGTAGGCTCTATTTTCGCCTAAAGCCCCACTCCTCAGGTTCTGAGAGCCAGCGGGTGGGCATAATTATGTCCCGGCTCCAGGAAGGGACCCAAGAATGGGCCTTCTCCTTGGCTCCTGACGCCCCTGAACTTTCCTCCGTTGATCTTTTCTTTTCTGCTCTCAGACTCATTTATGACGAGACTGACAGGACTGCCTTTGCCGAGAGTCAGCTGGTGACCTTACGTCAGGGTAAGAGACCTGTTGAGGAGTATTGCTCTGACTTTAGGAAGTGGTGCGTAGCTTCTCGGTGGAATGACCCTGCCTTAAGGTGCCAGTTTAGGTTGGGTCTGTCGAACGCCCTGAAAGACCTGATAGTTAGCTATCCCTCTTCTGACTCCCTAGACCAGGTTATGGCTTTAGCGGTACGACTTGACCGACGTCTCAGGGAACGACAACGTGAACGTTTTTGTGTTTTCTCCTCTGACTCCCCCATGATGCCTCCCGAGGTTCCGTTGCTTCGTTCTTCCACGGAAGACTTGGAGGTACCTATGCAACTCGGGGCCTCCGTGTCCCCCCAACAACGTAGAGAGTTCCGCAGGAAGAATGGTCTCTGCTTCTATTGTGGGGATGACAAGCATCAAGTGAACACCTGTCCTAGGCGTAAGAATAAGCAGCCGGAAAACTTCCGCGCCTAAGTGATCATCGGGGAGGTCACTTGGGCGCACAGGTATTTCCCGTAAATATAAAACGTAATAGAATCTTGCTTCCCTTTCAGGTCTCTTTTGGTGGTAGGTCTGCTACCGGCAGTGCCTTCGTGGATTCAGGGTCGTCTGCTAATATCATGTCTGTGGAATTTGCTATGTCTCTAGCTATGCCTTTGATTGATTTGCATAAACCTGTCCCGGTAGTGGGTATCGACTCCACTCCTCTTGCTAATGGTTATTTTACACAGCATACCCCTGTTTTTGAACTCCTTGTTGGCTCCATGCATTTGGAGCAGTGCTCTGTACTGTTGATGCAGGGATTATCGTCCGATTTGGTTTTAGGCCTTCCCTGGTTGCAGTTGCATAATCCCACGTTTGACTGGAATACTGGGGATCTTACCAAATGGGGTAATGAATGCTTGACGTCACGTTTTTCTGTTAATTCTATTTCTCTCCCTGAGGAGGTGAACACGCTACCTGAGTTTGCTCAGGACTTCGCTGATGTTTTCTCTAAGGAGGCCTCCGAAGTGTTACCTCCTCATAGAGAATACGATAGCGCTATCGATTTGGTACCAGGAGCTAAGCTCCCTAAGGGTAGGATATTTAATCTCTCTTGTCCCGAACGTGAAGCCATGAGAGAGTATATCCCGGAATGCCTGGCCAAGGGTTACATTCGCCCCTCTACTTCTCCGGTAGGTGCTGGCTTCTTCTTCGTAGGGAAGAAGGATGGTGGTCTTAGGCCATGCATTGACTACCGTAACTTGAATAAGGTCACTGTAAGGAACCAGTATCCCCTTCCTTTGATTCCTGATCTCTTTAATCAGGTTCAGGGGGCCCAGTGGTTCTCTAAGTTTGATCTACGGGGGGCGTATAACCTTATCCGCATCAAAGAGGGGGATGAGTGGAAGACTGCGTTTAACACGCCCGAAGGTCATTTCGAATACCTCGTCATGCCCTTTGGGTTGTGTAATGCTCCCGCGGTCTTCCAGAATTTCATAAATGAGATTTTAAGAGATTACCTGGGGGTATTTCTTGTAGTGTACCTTGATGACATACTTGTGTTTTCCAAGGACTGGTCCTCCCACATTGAGCATGTCAGGAAGGTGCTCCAGGTCCTTCGGGAAAACAAATTGTTTGCGAAGACCGAAAAATGTGTGTTTGGGGTGCAGGAGATACAATTTTTGGGTCAAATCCTCACTCCTCATGAATTCCGCATGGACCCTGCCAAGGTCCAGGCTGTGGCAGAATGGGTCCAACCTGCCTCCCTGAAGGCGTTACAGTGCTTCCTGGGGTTCGCTAATTATTACAGGAGATTTATTGCTAACTTCTCGGTCATCGCTAAGCCTCTTACGGATCTCACTCGCAAAGGTGCTGATCTCCTCCACTGGCCTGCTGAGGCTGTCCAGGCTTTTGAGGTCCTTAAGAAGTGCTTTATCTCGGCCCCGGTGCTGGTTCAGCCGAACCAAATGGAGCCGTTTATCGTGGGGGTTGACGCGTCCGAGGTGGGAGTGGGGGCTGTCTTGTCCCAGGGTACCAGGTCCCTCACCCATCTCCGTCCCTGTGCCTACTTCTCCAGGAAGTTTTCGCCCACTGAGAGTAACTATGATATTGGCAACCGCAAACTCTTAGCCATTAAATGGGCATTTGAAAAGTGGCGCCACTTCCTGGAGGGCGCTAGGCACCAGGTAACGGTCCTTACCGACCACAAGAATCTGGCTTTCCTAGAAACATTGCCCAGAGTATCAGACTGTCTCCGCCGGCTTGCGTTCCTACCATAGTGGAACCATCCTGGAACCATGTATTCCTCAGGTAAATAACGTACACGCTCCCAGCCATCAGAATGATGTAAAAGAAAATGTCATTCATCAGACCAGGCCACCTTCTTCCATTGCTCCATGATGCGGTTCTGATGCTCACATGCTCATTGTAGGCATTTTCGACGTTGGACATGCGTTAGCATGTGCACTCTGACCGTTCTGCGGCTACGCAGAAAGCTGCAATGCACTGTTTTCTATCATAGCTAGCCTTCATTTTTTTCAGCAGCTTGTGCTACAGTTGGTCTTTTGTGGGATGGGTCCACAACGGCTAGCCTTTGCTCCCTATGCGAGTTAATGAGCTGTGGGTGCCCATAATCCTGTAAACGGTTCACCGGTTGTCCTTCCTTGGACTACTTTTGGTAGGTACTTACCACGGCATACCAGGAACACCCCACAAGTCCTGCCGTTTTAGACATGTCCTGACCTAGTCGTCTAGCCATCAAAATCTGGCCCTTGTCAAAGTTGCTAAGATCCTTACGCTTGCTCATTTTTTCTGCTTCTAACACATCAACTTCGAGAACTTACTATTCACTTGCTGCTTAATATATCTCAGCCCTTGACCGTCACCATTGTAACAATATAATCAATGTTATTCACCTCACCTGTCAGTGATTTAAATGTTATGGCTGACCGATATATATGTATGTATATATATATATATATATATATATATATAGATATATATCTTTTGGAACCAACTGGCCGACATTGCTTGTTGCCGAGGGCCTCATTTTTTATAAAACTGACCCTAAATACCACACTCCAGTCTTGTGCTAACTTTACTACTACAATACTTGATCTCAGTGTTTTAACATACCTAAAGTTGCACTAGTGTTGCCTCGAAATTCATTTTTACAAAGTCTCATGAGAAAGCTAGATTTCCCAACAGCAGCATCTCCAGCTAGGACGATCTTGTATGCTTTGTCTGTGCTGGAAATTTTACTCACATGGTCTGTAGTAGTATCTGCCTAAAAGGAAAGATAACATTTTATTCACTTTTAAAATAGATAAAAATACAAGAAAAATGTGGTGTCAAATGCAGCTTTAAGCGATTCAAGCTTTAGGCCTTATTCACACGAACGTGTCCGTTTTGCGCGCGTAAAAAACGCAGCGTTTTTTCCTGCATTGCAGTTTCGTGGGACATCCGTGTCTGATGCGCGTCTGCATTTTTTATGCACGTATTTCATCCGTATGTCATGCGTTTTTTACGTCAGCAAAAAAAACTGAAGGAGGTGTTTTTCTTGTTCTCATTTCTTTAGCAACTGTTGCATGAATCACGGACAGCACACGGATGACGTCTGTGTGCTGTCCGTCATTTTCACACACCCATTGACTTCAATGGGTGTGTGTGTGCAAAAAGCGCACAAGAACAGGACATGCAGTGAGTTTCACGCAGCGGACACACACTGCATGAAAAACACTGAATGTCTGAATGGCCCCATTGAATTTCATAGGTCCGTGTCACACATCCGTTGTTTTAATGCGCGGAACACGGACATGAAATACGCTCATGTGAATGAGGCCTTATATGTCAAACTAAGGCAAGGTTCACATCACATTTTGCCCCTACGTTCTAAGTATACGCCAATATATTCTAACAATGTATATGTGCACATAGCTTATCTTTAGACAACCATCCCCCAAAAGAATATCCTACATTGGTATACATTTTTACGTTTTCAATTCATGTAAAAAACTTAATTATTGTACGCCACAAACACAGTGTAAACAGGGCCTTACAATTATAGCTGCTTACAGAGAGGACATGTACTGTATGATGCAAGTTTACAATTTGGAACACATTGAATATCTCTCAGTTAATGACATAATTTGTGTTATAAATATTGATGCCACAATATAATTATTGAAGAGGTTATTGGATAATATTCTTTTATGACTTATTTCAATCTCAGAGCTTTTCTCAACTTCATTTTCAGAGAAGGGGCAGCCATGTCTGTGCTTACAATTCTGCATTAAAATAAGTGTTGTCCATTCTTGACTTTAGTGGGGATTTCAGCAGCCAGGTTCCCACCGATGTTGTTCTTAGGGTATGGGCACACGATAGCAGGCATTTACGTCTGAAAAGACAGACTGTTTTCAGGAGAAAACAGTTGCCTCGTTTCAGACGTAATTGCTCCTCCTCGCATTTTGCGAGGCTTCTCTGACAGCCGTAAATTTTGAGCTGTGCTTCATTGAGTTCAATGAAGAACGGCTCAAATTACGTCTGAAAGAAGTGTCCTGCACTTCTTTTGACGAGGCTGTATTTTTACGCGTCGTCTTTTGACAGCTGTCAAACGACAACGCGTAAATGACAGGTCGTCTGCACAATACGTCGGCAAACCCATTCAAATGAATGGGCAGATGTTTGCCGACGTATTGTAGCCCTATTTTCAGACATAAAACGAGGCATAATACGCCTCGTTTACGTCTGAAAATAGGTCGTGTGAACCCAGCCTAATGGTTCTTATGACATTTCTGGTTAACATGTCATAAAAGCCTATTCACTGGAAGCCCCTATAAATTGCTACTAGGAATCTCTCTTTTGTATACATAACAATAAATATAGAATATGAACTTACATCTCTCTTTAACTCTAATTTGTAAATTGAAGTGCTGTAAGTGTAGATGCCACATTTGCTGTAACAAGTAAACGTTCTTTAAACTTTGCAATATGTTGGAACTTGTATGCAAAGAGAGGACGAGTCATTTCTGATTTCTCACCCATCCCTTGCTTGTGGTTTGGGAAGTTGCAGTTGGTCACCTGTTATTGTACCCCTAAAGTATAGGAGCACGGTCCGTAAATTCCAAAAATCGGACATGTCCCATTTTTTTGCGTGTCATTTCTACGGCCTGGACACCTTCCCGTAAATATGTCCATGGGCCATAGAAATGAATGGATCAGTATTTTGATCCGCAATTACGGAAGGGAATCGTCATACTCCCATTGGGTACACGTCTATGGATAGACAAATGCCTCACCTAGTTTAAGATACCTGGATCGTGCATTGCAGCATTTAAGGCAAGAATGGTTCAACCATACACTTTCATTACTGTGTATTTTGATATGATTAGATAAAATACAGTCAATGTAAAGCATTAATCTTAGTCTGAAGACATGTAAGCCCTGCTTACATTTGTCACATGTGCAGGCAATGCTGAGATACATTTTCTTGATGATGCACCTGAGCTGCTCCTGCTAACTGGTCGTGATGTTTTCCAATCTAGAAATGAGCCACCAGATTCAGGAGCATAAGATTCTTCATCCCGAATTTCAGGAACCTGCAGAAAGTTAATAAAGGTGACATCCCAAATTAGTACGCCTTCATATGGCATCAACCAAATATGTAAAATTTAAAAATAGATTTAATTAAAAATAGAAATTCATAAGTTTGTGCTGAATGAAATTATTTTGGAACTAAAAAAGTTTTCTAAACCAAACCTTAAAGTTTCAGTCCAGTTATACTCTCCCACCTAACACCGGGCATGGAGTGACGATCTGCACGCTGGGCGGAACTGGTGGCGGGGCAATCATATGACACACGGAGAGTATCCAATTAGAATTGGACCCGTGCATGATACTCCCGGGTGTCCTACAGTTGCCACAGCAACTGTACCACCCAGCAATGGCTGATTTCTGTCTGCCAAAAATGTTATTGCCAGGTTGCAAAATTTCGGCTTTAAAATAGTCGGCCAAAACTAGAATTGTGTGGCATGATCAGCCAAACTCGACTGATCATTTGCCACTTTGTGCTGGACCCAGGGAGTCAGTTTTGGTAAAAAAAACTGACTCCCTGATGAGCCAATTTACTCTGTAATGTTGTTGATGAGATCGTTCATACGATCCCAGGGATGATTGACCGGCTGTATTCTGGACGATCAAAGTCCTATGTCTATAGCCAGTTTTAGTTGCCAGAGTGAAAACGGCAAGATTTCAGGATTTTATTTAAAATAAACTGTATATAGTGACATGGAAAAAAAAACTACGTTTAATATAAAAATAACTTGATTAAAACAGTAGGTCATTTTCTGATGACACATTCACTTTAATTTTATAAATTTTCTGATGACATACATCACTTTAGTTTTTTGGGATCATTCAATTTATTTAAACACAATGACAAATATTTTACAAATTTCAAATTGAGAATAAGCAATCAATAGAGTTTACAATAGTCGAGGGAGGAACCAATATGTATATGAATAGTGTAAGCCAATGTGGACCAAGACCAGAAAAACCTCTACCCCTAGCCTGCAGAATGGATTTTGCAAGAAAAGCTTTTCCAGTTGGGCTCACTCTAAGGGTTTGTCCACATTTAACGGAATTGCTGCAGAAAATTTCAGCAACATTTCTGCAAAAAAATAGCAGACATTCCGCTGCGGAAAAAACACACCATGCGTTTTTTTACTGCAGAAAATGGTTCAGATTTTGCTGCGTTGTTTTCAAGTCTGTAAGATGGTGATATCTCCTCTGAAAAACACAATCCAGTCCACTTTTCGCAGCAGCAATTGACATGCTGCGGAATGGAAAAAACGCACCACAGGTGAATTTCGGGACTGAAATTTTATGCAGCGTGTGGGTGGGATTTGTTAAATCTCACCCACTATGCTGCTACTGTATTCTGCGACGTATTTTCCGTTATGTGTGGACAAGCCCTTACAGAAGTAAGAAAGGCACTTCACTCAATATGGCCCATGGGTTCAGGTAAGAAAAAGAACCCCAACCGATTAACAATATAGAAGGACAACTAAAGAGCAGTATAAGAAGAGAACAACAGAGAGAGGGAGAAGAAATGGGCTGGTGGGGGAGTTAAAAGTTAAATTTGAGCTCAGCCTAGGCAGATCTATTAGTATATAATATATTAAATTAATCAACTTTGGCTTTGAAAACAGTAAATTTATCTCCCTATCTCCTGATAACCATTATTCTGTGTATACGGGTTTCATCCGGGCCTCTGCAGTGTGCGGGCTCCTATGGTCCAACCAAAGTAATCTGCTCGTACGTTGGCAATTTATGACTCTCGTCTCTCTCACAAGACGTCGTCCTCAGAGGCTTCAGGTCTAAGCAGGCAGTGAGGTGCACGGTCCCAAGTCCGACCGCAATGTATTGTGGGAACTGAGGGCAGCGGCACCAGCAGACATTGTACCGGCAGTTGCTTCTGTGTGGTCCCGCCCCATTAGCCAGCAGCAGCACAGATTTTGCACATTACAACGGCGCCTAGACAGGCGGAAAATGAACAAAAACCGAGGGGTTGCAGATAACAGATGCAGTCAATATTTATTTCGGTAACATTGTGGCACAATTCGGTTTTTATAATTTTTGGGTTAAATGAGAGGTACACTTTAAAGAAAGTTTTCAGGGAGTTAATGCATGTCATTTTATTTTTTTAGGATTTTCTTAAATATGTGACTGGTACAACATTGTTAACAATATTTCAGCCTCTACACTATGATCAGATATGCATTTTTAATATAAAGTGCAACCACACTTTCAAGGGGGCACAGGGGCTCTGCTTAGGTGGGTCTCTCCTAAAAGCACCAAATAGAATATATTCTGTGTCCAGAATATCCATTTATTATATGTCAATACATTATATATATATATATACACACACACACATGGTCATCGGTGCTAGACTAGTTAGGGCCAGTATTTCAAAAACTGCCAACGGTGTTTGGAGTATACCGAGAATGGTGTGATCGAGGAAAAACATCCAGGCAGTGCACAGTCATGCAAATAGAAGCCGAATACAATACTGGTGCTCCAACTAACGTTGAAGATACAACTTGTCGTTCCATAGCACGAATGGGCTATAACAGCAGATGACCAGTTTGAGTGCCATTGCTATCTAAGGCCCTGTTCACACAGAGTTTTTTTTACATGTTTTTGATGTGGAAACCACGTCGGAAAACACGCCAAAAAAATGGCTGAAAACTTCTCCCATTGATTTCAGTGGGAGGTGTAGGCGTTTTCTTCCCGCGACCGGTAAAAGCGGCTCGCAGGAAAAAGAAGCGACATGCCCTATCTTCGGCATTTACGTCTCTGACCTCCCAATGACAACAATGGGAGGCAGAGAAAGCGTTTTTCACCTCGTTTTTGCCCGCGGTCGAAAAACGCCATTAAAAACACGGCAAACGGCGTGCAGGCAGAGGCAGAATCTTCAAAAAAACAAGTGTGAACAGGGCCTAAGGGCACGTCCAGACGTGGCGGAGTTTTTCCCCTGCAAATGTTGGTGCAGATTTGGGGCAATTACGCAACGAATCTGCACCAACATTTGCATATTTGACAGGTAATTCAGACGTTGCAGAAAACACAGCGGACTTGCCATAGATTTCAGTTTTTGCATTGCAAAGGCTGAAATCCGCAGTGATATTCCGCTTCTTCTCCGCAACAGACAGTGCATGCTGCGGACTGAAAATTCCGCACCGCAGCCTATTGTCCGCAGCTGAGTTTTCCGTAACGTCTGAACTAACTTTCCTAAAATTTAATAGAAACAAATGTGAAAAACGGCCGCTGGAGAATTCGACTGCGGACTGTCCGCAGTGGAATTCCACAGCAATTCCGCCACGTGTGAACCTGCCCTTAGGGAAACAAAAAGGCAAGACTCCAGTGGGCAAAAAAATGCCAAATTTTAACAACTTACATATTATCAACACAGATGGAAAATAGTTTTAGGTGAAGTTGAGGAAGTAAATTTAAATATTACAGCTATAAACAATCTTTCTTTATCATTCTCTTAGCTAACTATTTAAACCTAGGTGACTCCTGTGGAAATGTTCAGCGACAAACTCTATAAATATGTCCTTAACATGGAGAAAGTAATAAGTCTCTAGAGAGAATCATCCGTTCAGGTGTAGGTACTCACATCTGTATCTGAAGCATCACCACCATAACCTTCATGAGCAAATCGTGACCGCTGAAAGCTTCTAGGAGCCCTGTATTCCACCTCTGAATCATATTCATTGGAGTCCCTCAAAGTTGACAGTCCGCTGTCTATACAACTTTCAGGAAGGCTGTCAACCTCACAGTTCATTCTCTGCATTGGATCACATACTGCCAAAGTGTCGTAGTCCTCATCTAAGAAGGATGATCGAGGAGACCTTGCAAAAGAAAAGGGTTAAGATTTTAAGTCAATGACATTCATTTAATATATTTTAAAGTATTATAGCGTTAAAGTTTTAAAATGTACCTATCAATTTTTATTTATCTTATTTATATCTAAGGCTGGATTTACACAGGACGCAAATGCTGCAGATTTTCCATGCAGAATTTCTGCGCGGAAAATCCACAGCTGATTACAGTCCCAGCCATGTGGATAAGATTTTAACAAATGTCATCTACATGCTGCTGAACATTTTCCGGATGGAAATAGAAGCATGCTGAAGATTTTCAAGATCGCAGCATGCTCATTCTGCTCTAGATGTTCACTGCAGATTTCAATCTTTTCAAGGGGTGAAATCTGCAGCAAAATCCGCACATAAAATATGCACATTTTGCTGCAGAAACGCTGTGGAAATGATAGTTGAGTATAAATTTATACAGTCCACATTGAGCTCCACCATTGACCTCTTTTGAAAATACATACAACATACATGAAAAATTCCACCCAGGGTTAATTTTATAGAAAATAGAGCTCTGGGCACGTAAGGCCCTACTGCTCATCATTTTTTTCTCACATTTAAAAAACAAACCAAAACTGCATAGATAAAATAATGCCTCCATACAGTGCCTAAATAATACTTCCACACAGTATCCAAACAGATATATCATATAGTGTCCACATAACACTGCCATATATTGACCACACAATACTGCTATTCAATGCCCAAATAAAACTGCCATAGTGTTCAAATAATACCACTATACAATGCCTAGATAATACTCCAATACAGGCTCCAAATAATACCACCATACAATGCCTTAATACTACTCTTATACAGTGTCCAAATAATACACCATACAATGCCTAAATAATACTCTTATACAGTGTCCAAATAATACAACCATACAATGCCTAAATAATACTCCTATACAGGGCCCAAATAGCAACACCATACAATGCCTTAAAACTACTCTTATACAGTGTCCAAATAATACACCATACAATGCCTATATAATACTACTATACAGTGTCCAAATAATAACACCATACAATGCCTTAATAATACTCCTATACAGTGTCCAAATAATAACACTATACAATGCCTAGATAATACTCCTATACAGTGTCCAAATAATACCACCATACAATGCCTTAAAACTACTCTTATAGTGTCCAAATAATAACACCATACAATGCCTAGATAATACTCATATACAGTGTCCAAATATTACCACCATACAATGCCTTAATAATACTCCTATACAGTGTCCAAATAATATCAGCATACAATGCCTAAATACTACTCTTATACAATGACCAAATAATACCACCATACAATGCCTAAATATTACTCCTATACGGTGTCCAAATAATACACCATACATAGCCTAAATAATTTTCCTAAACAGTGTCCAAATAATACACCATACAATGCCTTAATAATACTCCTATATAGGGTCCAAATAATACCACCATACAATGCCTTAATAATACTCCTATACAGTGTCCAAATATTACCACCATACAATGCCTTTATAATACTACTATACAGTGTCAAAATAATACCACCATACAATGCCTAAATATTACTCCTATACAGTGTCCAAATAATACCAACATACAATGCCTAAATAATACCACCATACAATGGCTAAATAATACTCTTATACAATGACCAAATAATACCACCATACAATGCCTAAATACTACTCCTATAGTGTCCAAATAATACCACCACACAATGCCTAAATATTACTCCTATACAGTGTCCAAATAAGAACACCATACAATGCCTTAATAATACTCCTATACAGTGTCCAAATAATAACACCATACAATTCCTTAATAATACTCCTATACAGTGTCCAAATATTACCACCATACAATGCCTTAATAATACTCCTATACAGTGTCCAAATAATACCACCATACAATGCCTTTTAATAATACTCCTATACAGTGTCCAAATAATACCACCATACAATGCCTAAATGCTACCCTTATACAATGTCCAAATAATAACACCATACAATGCCTAAATATCACTCCTATACAGTGTCCAAATAATAACACCATACAATGCCTTAATAATATTCCTGTACAGTGTCCAAATAATACCACCATACAATGCCTAAATAATACTCCTGTACAGGGTCCAAATAATACCACCATACAATGCCTTAATAATACTCCTATCCAGTGTCCAAATATTGCCACCATACAATGCCTTAATAACACTCCTCTAGAGTGTCCAAATAATATCACCATACAATGCCTAAATATTACTCTTATACAGTGTCCAAATAATACCACCATACAATGCCTAAATATTACTCCTATACAATGTCCAAATAATACCACCATACAATGCCTTAAAAATATTCCTATACAGTGTCCAAATAATAACACCATACAATGCCTACATAATATTCCTATACAGTGTCCAAATAATACCACCATACAATGCCTAGAAAATACTCCTATACAGTGTCCAAATTATAAGACCATACAATGCCTTAATAATACTCCTATATACAGTGTCCAAATAATACCACCATACAATGCCTAAATACTACTCCTATACAGTGTCCAAATAATAACACCATACAATGCCTTAATAATATTCCTGTACAGTGTCCAAATAATACCACCATACAATGCCTAAATAATACTCCTGTACAGGGTCCAAATAATACCACCATAGAATGCCTTAACAATACTCCTATACAGTGTCCAAATATTACCACCATACAATGCCTAGATAATACTCCTTTACAGTGTCCATATAAGACCACCATACAATGCCTTAATAATACTTCTATACAGTGTCCAAATAATACCACCAAACAATGCCTAAATACTATTCTTATACAGTGTCCAAATAATACCACCATACAATGTCTAAATATTACTCCTATACAGTGTCCAAGTAATACACCATACAATGCCTTAATAATACTCCTATAACAGTGTCCAAATATTACCACCATAAATGCCTTAATAATACTCCTATACAGTGTCCAAATAATACCACCATACAATGCCTAAATACTACTCTTATACAGTGTCCTAATAATACCACCATACAATGCCTAAATATTACTCCTATACATTGTCCAAATAATAATACTATACAATGCCTTAATAATACTCCTATACAATGTCCAATTAATAACACCATAAAATTCCTAAATAATACTCCTATACAGTGTCCAAATAATAACACCATACAATGACTTAATAATACTCCTATATACAGTGTCCAAATAATACCACCATACAATGCCTAAATACTACTCTTATACAATGTCCAAATAATACCACCATACAATGCCTAAATATTACTCCTATACAGTGTCCAAATAATAACACCATACAATGCCTAAATAATATTGCTATACAGTGTCCAAATAATAACACCATACAATGACTAAAGAATACTCCTATACAGTGTCCAAATAATAATACCAAACAATGCCTTAATAATATTCCTATACAGTGTTCAAATAATACCACCATACAATGCCTTAATAATACTCCTATACAGTGTCCAAATAATACCACCATACAATGCCTAAATACTACTCTTATACAATGTCCAAATAATACCACCATAGAATGCCTAAATATTACTCCTATACAGTGTCCAAATAATACCACCAAACAATGCCTAAATACTACTCTTATACAGTGTCCAAATAATACCACCATACAATGCCTAAATAATACTCCTATACAGTGTGCAAATAATACCACCATACAATGCCTAAATATTACTCCTATACAGTGTCCAAATAATACGACTATACAATGCCTAAATAATACTCCAATACAGTGTCCAAATAATAATCCTATACAGTGTCCAAATAATACCACCATACAATGCATTAATAATATTCCTATATAGTGTCCAAATACCACCATACAATGCCTAAATAATACTCCTATACAGTGTCCAAATAATACTGCATATGCAGCCCACATAATATTGACATATCTGCTTCAAGACTAATGAAACTGACAGTGGAGCAGTTTGTTTTTTTGCTCCCCTCCCAGGTTGCTCCTGGGGTTACCCCCCTAAAACCAGCCCTGATATAACCACAATATAATGGTAATACACAAGAGACATCATTATTAGCCATACTGTACCGGTCATAGGGAGAATTACATCTGTTGAGCTTGGGACTGTTTCTAGAAATTGTACTTCCTGGTGAAGTGTTGTTTGCACGCTGAAAAGACAAACAAAATTCTTTAGAACCGTCATAGGAACTGAGCTGAAAAATCTACAGTAAAATACCTCAATGGGATGTCCTGATCTAGTGAACTGTTGGACATATACACAGTCGAGTCACATTATTATGACCACCTCCTACTTTTGACATTGGCAGCGTGGAACCCATGGAGAAAGTGATGTGTCGTGGATTGACTTGGTGGGTATATAAAGTGTGCGATAGGCTGTCTGAACACATATCACTCATTGTTGCTATGGGTAAAAGGGGCGATTTATCAGAGTTGCAAAAAGGGATGATTATTGGCTTTCGAGCTAAGGGTGGCAATATTTCTCAAACAATACGTTGACTCTGGACTTGATATAACACAGTGGACCAACACTGTTGCTTAATGGTCCAAAGTCCTGTTTTCAGATTAAAGTAAATTTTGCATTTCATTTGGAAATCAAGGTCCTAGACTGTAGAGGAAGAGTGGAGAGGCATCAATTCAAGTTGCTTGCAGTCCAGTGTGAAGTTTCCACTAATGGTTTGGGGAGCCACGTCATCTGCTGGTGTTGGTCCACTGCGTCATATTAAGTCCAGAGACAACGCAGCCGTCTACCAGGAAATTTTAGAGCACTTCATGCTTCCCTCTGCTGACAAGCTTTATGGAGATGCTGATTTAATTTTCCAGCAGGACTTGGCACCTGCCCACACTGTCAAAAGTACCAATACCTGGTTTAATAACAACAGTATCACTGTGCTTGATTGGCCCGCAAACTCGCCTGACCTAAACCCCATAGAGAATCTATGAGGTATTGTCAAGAGGAAGATGAGAGACACCAGACCCAACAATGCAGACGAGCTGAAGGCCGCTATCAAAGCAACCTGGGCTTCCATAACACCTCAGTAGTGCCACAGGCTGATCGCCTCCAGGCCACGCCACATTGATGCAGTAATTCATGCAAAAGGAGCCCTGAGCAAGTATTGAGTGCAGATACTGTACATGCTTTTCAGTAGGCCAGCATTTCTGTATTAAAAATCATTTCTGAAATTGGGCTTATATAATATTCACATTTTCTGAGACACAAAATTTTGGGCTTTCATTAACTGTTAGCCAAAATCAGCAACAAGAAAAAAATGCTGGAAATAGATCACTCTGCGTAATGAATCTATAGAATACAGGAGATTCACTTTTTGAATTGAATTACCGAAATAAATTAAATTTTGATGATATTCTAATTAATTGAGAAGGACTAGTATATATATATATATATATATATATATATATATATATATATATATATATATATATAAAAATTGATAAAGAAGCAGCACTGTTATCCAAATAGTAAGAGGGTACAAAAGAAATCCTATATATATCATTTTTCTATGTTCCCTTGCATCCAGAAAGTGAAAATTTGACAGCTTGAAGGTTTCATGAATGCCAGATTAAAAGAGTAATATTTCTGTATTTTTCTATATTAAATTTGTAATAGTAATGATTAGGCACCATGTAAAAAGTGCGAGACAGAATTGTGTGGCAAAGGTATAAATGTCTTTGAAGATTAATTTGTTCTTCATATAATGATATTTTTCTTTCTGCTGGGAGAAACCAGGAGAAAAGATTAAACTTTAATAAAGATGTCTGTGCCCTGAGCCATGCTCATATCCACACTGCAGTGCAGATATCCTAGCAGGGAGCAAGCATATCATTACTCGCGCAAGAGGAACAGCAACCAGTCTCGGGAACATGAACGTACTAGTGATCTGTTGTACTTGATCAGACTGTTCTCCAGCACACTCCGCAGTCCATCATTACTGTCATGCAGCTTTCTATTAGCTGTTCTGTAATCAAAAGGTATAAAATGTGAACTTAAGAAATGTTGAAGGCGCTTTCTCTTTCAATATAAATAGTGTAAAAATGAATGATAAAACCTAATTAGTACCTTATAATCAAACATATAATATAATATAGAAGAATGCAGCAAATCCGTCTTCATTGCAAGTCAAAAATCTCAGGACTCGATTAAACACAATATAAATTATTTTATTATTTTATATTTTCACTTCGCCATCAGATAAATGTATATTTGTGTCCTGGATGATTTCATTATGTTCTTGTTAGAATTGACACAAAATCATTATTTTAAAAATTCTGTTATAGTTCTATGTCACAATTAGGGATGCACGATGCATCGAAACTTCGATACTGTTTTGAAACCGTGCACCCTCAAACGGTTCAATACCGTTATTTCATGTATTTCGATACTAAGCTATGCGGCCGCACAGCTCAGTATAGTAACACATGAATGTATCAGAGCAGGGCTGCGGCTGTGTAACACAGCCATTGCCCCGCTCCTGATAAGTGCGCGCGGTCAGCATGAGGTGATGCGACCAGCGCTGCACTAATGAGCGGCGGCACTGAAGACAGAACATGGCGGGCGAACTACAAAACACCCCCACGTTCTGTCTTCGGTGCTGCCCCGCCGCTCATTAGTGCAACGCTGGCCGCATCACCTCATGCTGACTGCGCGCACACTTGTTGTCAGGAGCGGGGCAATGCCTGTATTACACAGCCACAGTCCTGCTGTAACGGCGGAGATGAGAGAAACCACTCATCTCTGCCGCTACTTCCCTGAATGCTGCGATGAAAGCTGACTGCAGCATTCAGAGGAAAATGAGAAGGGGGGATGCCCTTTGGATCGCGTCACAGGGAATTCCTGTGACCTGATCGAGGGCCACACCATATATGGGCAGACAGCCCAGGGTCCATATTTCCTGTTAGGGAATACTGAGGTTTGTCCTAACAACTGCCTGTGTACTATCAGTACACAGGCTAATGTACTGGCATATAGATATATTAAAGTTCAAAAATAAAAAAGTAAAAAAGAAATAAAGTAATGTTAAATAAAAAATAAAAAAACACACACATTACCATAAACATTAAAATAAGTCTTGATACACATATTGGTATCATCGCAACTGTAATAACACATTTATAGCGTCATTCATGTTTACGCTGTTATAAAATTAAATAAAAACAGCTTTCTTTCACTTATTAATGTGAGGCACGAGGTATTATGAATTTTGAACCTCCATGTGCCTCACATTAATAGTAATTAACCCCATCATGTACCTCACACATTAACCCAATGTTGTCCATTATGACTGAGGAACATGATGGGGTTCATCATACTTTGTTTTTTATTATTATTGTTGGCAAAAGTATTGTTTTGGTATCAAAATTGCAATACTACACGAAGTATTGGTATCGAAGTCCAAATTCTGGTATCGTGACATCCCTAGTCACGATTAATCTATTTAGTGTCCATGCAAGGTGGCATACAAAGTGGCTGTGGGTCTGTATTACCTGCGGTCTGTGTGCAGCCATATAATGGCAATGCATCTGGGGGAGAACATTTTCATAGCACAGCATACAATAGAGCAATTTTTTTCTTGCAGAATTGTATGGAATCCATAACAGAAAAAATCATTGGTTTGCCTCAGGGTGAAGTTGAAGGTACTCATGGGAACAGTATGGGCCTATAGAATTCTATGGGCACTGTATTATTGATCTGTACAACACGGATACATGTAACAGCTGTGGGCATGAACCCTTACATCAACTTTATATGATATTCCTCCTCATTCATAAGTAACACATGGGACTAGCCCCTAAGGAATGTTCCTAATCTGTGCTGCTGGGGGTAGGGCTCAGAGCAGAATCAGTCTCCTCCCCCCTCTGGCAGCAGACTATATTCTTACTTCCCCTGCAGAAGGAGTCTTCTCAGCTATACTTCCATGCTGCTGCAGCGGCTCTGCATCTTCCCTGACAAGCAGGGCAGAAAGCTTTTTCTATTGGATGTTCTGCAGTGAACGGAGAATCACTATGCAGAGACCTGGCTGTGGGGAGAGTAGTGGAGCATGCGTGTTCACCAGCACTAAGCTCATGGTAGATTGCTTTTCACTTTGAACACCAGGTGGCGCCATACTATGTAAGTAAACGTCATAACTCTTCACTGAATCGTTTTGTTAATAGCATGTAAATGGAAAACATTGTTCATGTTTTATGATCTATACAAGCAATATGATATTTAATGGTTGAACAACCTCTTTAAGAAGCAATCTGATTGGTTGCCATGGGCAACAACTCCACTTTTCCTTTTCACCTGTTTTGATAAATCTCCCCAAACTATTTGTCTGTGTATTTAATTTTTTCAATAAAAAAAGTAAAATAGTTAAAAAATTACCAATACTTTGGTATCACAGTAAAGATTGTTTCAGTAAATTGCATAAGCATCCACTTCCTAACACGTTACAATTAGAAATATTCAACTTAGCCTCAAGGACTCATCAGCAGTCTGTTCCCTGTCAAAAGATGACATACTCAGGCTAATGTAAAACACTCTGCGTCTGCTAATGGCTTTTACATCGTATGGATTTCATTATGTTTTGGGTTTATAGCTTGTCACTATCTCTGAGTGCCTATACACCAGGGGTCTCAAACTCGGCCGGGTAAGTGGGCCACATATAGAAAAAAATGTAAAGTTGTTGGGCCGCATTACTTTCAAATTTGATACATTACAAAATTATTGTTAATTAATTCGTTATTAGAACTACTATAACAATACTACATTACTATAATACTACATTACTATAATAATAGCGCTAGGTTTAAACTTACCGGAAATTTGCGAGATTTCTCCACGTGATTATTTCAACAATCCAGTTTTACAGTTTAAGTGTCGCTAAATGAGGTCCGGAAGCTCAGTTGGCAGCGTTTGGCAGACAAACAAATGTCAAAATTAGGCAGCCCCTTTTTAGATAATGCCACAGAGCCCTCTATAGATAATGCCACAGTTCCCTCTGTAGCTGCTGCCACAGTGTCCTCTGTAGATGCTGCCACAGAGCCCTCTATAGATACTGCCACAGTGCCCTCTGTAGATACTGTCACAGTGCCCTCTGTAGATACTGCCACAGTGCCCTCTGTAGATGTTACGTCTATGGCCGGGGGTCGTCGTTCAGACTTACCCCTTGACGATCCCGGCCATGGACGTCTCTCTTCTCGGCGTCCGCTCCCTCCTGGGAGACACCGGCACTCTCTTCAGGGTCCTCGGACTGTTTCTCGCAGGGCGCGCGCCCGCGCGTGCAAGGCCTTAAAGGGCCAGTACGCGTCCAGCTGTCTAACATCAATTATCAGCCCAAATGGCTGCTGGACAATAATAAGGGGCCCTGCCCACTGGTTCCTTGCCTGAGAGTTGTTGTATACCCTAGTTTGTCTTGCAAAAGGTCTCCCAGTGTTTTCCAGTTCCCAGTGTTACCCGTTCCTGCTGCCTGTACCCTGTATCCTGTGCTATTGTATCTACAAGTGAGAGTCAAGTCGTGCCTTCCCGCTGCATCCACGGTGTCACCTGCTGTGAAAGTCAAGTCGTGCCTTCCCGCTGCATCCGCAACGTCACCTGCTGTGAAAGTCAAGTCGTGCCTTCCCGCTGCATCCGCGGTGTCACCTGCTGTGAAAGTTAAGTCGTGCTCCCGCTACTGTCTACATTGCCTCAGGTACCCGTTCTGAACTATAGACATTGTTTTGTACCTTGTTGGCCAGCTGCTACTCCACTACGCAGTACGGCCCAGTGGGTCCACACCCCGCGTCGTGACAGTAGATGCCACAGTGCCCTCTGTAGTTACTGCCACAGTGCCCTCTGTAGATACTGCCACAGTGCCCTCTGTAGATAATGCCACAGTGCCCTCTGTAGATAATGCCACAGTGCCCTCTGTAGATAATGCCACAGTGCACTCTTTAGATAATGCCACAGTCCCCTCTGTAGATACTGCCACAGTGCCCTCTGTAGATAATGCCACCATGTCCTCTGTAGATGCTGCCACAGTGCCCTCTGTAGATGCTGCCACAGTGCCCTCTGTAGATGCTGCCACAGTGCCCTCTGTAGATGCTGCCACAGTGCCCTCTGTAGATGCTGTCACAGTGCCCTCTGTAGATGCTCCCACAGTGCCCTCTGTAGATAATGCCACATACACCCCTTGTAGATAGTGCCACAGACAACCCCAGTAGATAGCTCCATTGGGGCTCCCTCTAGGAGTGGAATCCCCAGCCAGAGCGTTGCCGACGCTTTGGCCAGGGATTCCTCTGCTGGAGGAGCCCTTGATGTCACTGTTCATACACAGTGACGTCATAGGATCCTCCTGGACCGGAATGTGATGTCAGGGGCAACCCCAGAGGCGGTGTCCCAGAGCGGAGCACTAGTATAGGCCCTGCTCCGGAACTCTGGGGATGCAACTGATATCAGTGTATATGGACCGTGATGTCAGGGGCTTGCCCAGAGCTGGAGTCCCGGAACAGAGCCGCTTCTAGAACCCTGCCTGGGATTCCACCTTTGCTCCTGACATCACTCTTCATATATGGACAGAGATGTCAGGGGCAACCCCAGCTACTAGCGCCACTACTGGGACTCCATCTGTGCTCCTGACATCACTGTCCAGCTCTGGGGAAGCCCTAGACATCGCTGTCCACATGTGGACAGCGATGTCAGGGGATTCCAGAGTCCTGGAGCAGAGTCTGTGCTAGGGCTCTGCCCGAGACTCCGCTCTGGGAAAGACCCTGACAAAACTGTCCATATATGGACAGCGATGTCAGGGAATTCCACAGAGTCCCAGAGCAGAACCTATACTAGCTCTCTGCCCGGGACTCAGGCTCTGATGAAGCCCCAGACATCGTGTGTTCATTCGATGTCAGGGGATTCCACAGTCCCGGAGCAGAGTCTATGCTAGCGCTCTGCCCAGGACTCCGCTCTTGGGAAGACCCTGACAAAAACCGTCCATATATGGACAGCGATGTCAGGGAATTCCACAGAGTCCCGGAGCAGAGCCTATACTAGCGCTCTGCCCGGGACTCCTCCGCTCTGGGGGAATACCCTGACAAAACTGGCCATATATGATAATATGATGTCTAAAATAATAAAAAGATATTTGACAAAAAAAAAAACTGGCCATATATGGACAGCGATGTCAGGGATTTCCACAGAGTCCCGGAGCAGAACCTATGCTAGCGCTCTGCTTGGAACTACGCTCCGGGGAAGACCCTGACATCGCGTGTCCATTCATGGACAGCGATGTCAGGGATTTCACAGAGTACTACAGTAGAGCTGATACTAGCGGCTCTGTGTCCCGCGGGTTGCTGATGACAGCCTCAGGGGTTGCATGCAGGCCGCGTGCTTGAGACTCCTGCTATACACTGATATTCCTTTATTGGACTGGATTCTCAGTTCCCCATGGTTACCTTTTCCATCAGTAAGGTGGTGGGAGAAACACCATCTCCTATTAGAAAATGATAACCACTTCCTTAGCCTCCAAAACTTTTATTTTTCTCTTAATCCACTTATTTTTTCCCCCTTCTATTACATTTTCCCTCTCTTTTCCCTCTTCCTTCCTTATTTTCTTCATTCCGTGCTCCATATGTTGCTTTCTACAGTAATGTTTTAGCTAGTTTATGTGTCCGGCAGTTAGGCTCTATTCACACGACAGGGTCCGAGTGTCGGCCGATAAAAATGGACGTTTTTGTCAGTTTTTCTCGGCCGTCTTGCATCCGTTTTGCATCTGTTGTTTTTTAATTTAATTTGTACATTTTCTGCCACACACTTCCCTTTGTAGATAATGCCACACCATGCCCTCTGTAGATAATGCCACATACTGCCCTCTGTAGATAATGCCACACACTGCCCTCTGTAGATACTGCCACAGCCCCCCTGTAGGTAATGCCACACATCCCCCCTCTAGGTAGTGCCACACAGCCCCCTGTAGGTAGTGCCACACAGCCCCCCTGTAAGTAATGCCACACAGCCCCCCTGTAGGTAGTGCTACACAGCACCCTTGTACATAGCCACACCTCATAGATACATATATGAACAGTGAAGTCAGGGACTTCTCCTGGATCGGAATCACCAGCCACAGCACCGGGGATTCCGCTTCAGAAGTCCCTGACGTCACTGTCCATATATAACCCGTGAAGTCAGGGTCTTCGCCTGTAGCGGAATCCCCAGCCACAGCCTCGACAACGCTGTGGCTGGGGATTAAGGATTCCGCTCCTACAGGGAGCAACAAAATAGCCTCCTCCTCCTCCTCACATGCACTTCGCACTGTGAGGAGGCGAAGAGAGCGAGCGATAGGCAGAATATACGGCCGTCACTCGGATCACCTCCGAGTGACAGCCCGTGCTTTACACGGCCCCATAGATTTCTATGGGAGCTGTGCGGCCAGGAGAATGACCCAAAATAGGGCATGTCCCATTTTTTGACGACCATCAAAAAACCGGCCGAGAATCCCTGTCGTGTGAATAGGGCCCTAAGTATAATATATCATCTTATCAATATTGTTATTTTAGATTGACATTGTGCTTCTCTGCTACATACGAATTTGCTAGTTAGATCTTAGGCTAGTTAGGTCTTAGGCATTTTTAGGAACTCAAGTGAGTGCATAAAAATGTTGCTGAACTGTATGATTTAAGCAAAATCCTGAAAAAAATATACGTACTGCAGTATTTCAATTTGGTGTGCCAAATTCTCCTGTTCATCTGTATATTCCCTGATAATTTCCATATCTCTAAAAGGGAGAATAAATCAGTATTACATTCCATCCATAAACTTTATTGAAAATTTTTCAAGGAGTTACACTTGCTATATACCTTTCAGAGCTCAGGCTTTGATCTGCATAATCACTTTTCAGAGCATCAAGTTCACTCTGGAGGAAAGAGATGCTGGTTTGAGCCTCTAGGAGATCCTTTTTAAGTTTCTGATTTTCCTGGTAGAAAAATATAGTGAAGTTTTTAATGCTCAGCAAGAAACTTGAAGATACCGTACATTACCGCGGACTATGAAAGCGCTGGTAATATTTAACATTCCATCAGTAGTCATCCAGATATGACTACTAGACTACTCAAAACCGCAAAATGCCAGTTTTAATAGGACTTCTTTGATTAAAAATAGTTTGCCCTAAAAATAGCTAGAATGTGGAAGCCTGAAGCACTGAATGCAGTACATTGTGTCTGTTGTATGGTGTCATACATTTATAGCGATTCATATTAAAACACAGCAAAGCACTCCGGTCAGATGACAACGTATTTAGCTCCTCCAGTAGCGATAACTTACCATAGTCAATTCATGCAGTCGTTTCTTCAGGGCAGCCACATCTTCCTTTAGGCTTATGTTCTTTGACTGTTCTTCAAGCTAGGTGAATGACACAAAACAACACCACTAAATAGGTGATCCAGGCTTATATTATAGAGCTCTTGTATCACAAAATTGGTTACACATCATAGCAATAATATTACTTAGAATAACAAAGAGTGCGCCTAATTGCTTAAACATTAATGCAAACAAAAAGTACAGCGGTTGTCCATAGCAACCTATCACATCCTTGGTAGAAGGGACCTATTGTATTAAATATATATCATATATATGAAATACGTCCATTTATCTATGTATGTAGCTATGTATTTTTTTTATCCAATGTTGATGTTTTTATTAATTAGTGAAAACACTATATAGTAAGGGCTCATTCAGGCGAGCGTGTTCCTCGTCCGTGTGCTGTCCGCTGAAATAACTGACAGCACATGGACCCATTCATTTTAATGGGGCTATGCACACATGCCTGAGTTTTCACGCAGCGAGAGCCCATTGTGTGAAAATTACTGCATGTCCAACTGTATATTGGTGCATTTTTGCGGACGTTGTCGCCCATTGAAGTCTGTGGGTACGTGAAAACCACGGACAGCACACGGACAACATGCATGTGCTGTCTATGTTTCACGCAACAGTTGTAAAGAAATGTAGAGGAATAAGAAACAACGGATACCACACACAAAGTACGCTGATGCCATAGGCAACGCACACTGATGGCACATGGACATGAAAAGCAGGAAATACGCTCCGTTATTTGAGCACCCAAATTGGACACGCTCGTGTGAATGGAGCCTTAGTGTTCAACCTGCTATAGAAAAAAAAAAGATAAGTCTATATATGGCCAAGAAGTAATGTTCATGGAGAGATGATAGATCACTGGAGCACTGTTCACAGTTAAAGGCACACATTTTTATTTTATTTTATGCCTAAAAATGGAAAGAGGGAATGAAAAAGCGAAATTTCCCTTTGTTCACAGCGTTTATTTGAAATGTTTTTGCCGTGTTTTACTCGCCGGAAAACGCTTCAAAAACGCATGCTTTAAGCCACCGATAGACATCAATGGAAAAACACATTGCAGTGCATACGACGTGTTTTTTTCTATGCACGTGTTTAAAAAATGCGTAGTGTAAAAAAAAGCATAAATTCTTGGCACGTAAAATGCGTGTAAAACGCGCCTAAATCCCATAGTCAATGGGAGTCCTAATTACGTACCCAAAAATGCTCAGAAAAAGCGTACAAAAAACTGTCAAAAAAGCGTCAAAATGCCTGTACTTTAAAAAGCGCTTTGCTTTGTTTTTAAACGCCGTGTAAACAAAGCCTTATAACCACTAGATTAAGTCTTCTGTGTCTTTCCAGGGACAAAGGTTAGACTAAGAAGTAGCAAACTAACGTTAAACTAGATGACCTTGAGTCTTTTCCTAACTTTTAAGAACCTGCACTCCTACACCTTTACTTGGCCTTTACGTGACATAGTTCTAACAAAAAAAGAAAAAACACCAGATGAGTAGATTGTAAAGCTGTCTGGGTACATATTGCCTTGAGGAGGGAGCAGTTAGCTCTATAAATATCTGCAATAATAACGTTGACATGATGATTCCATTATCCAAACATTTGGCAGCCAACTGCCTTCCCAAAAGACCGATCATCTACAAGAATGTTGTGTTCACTTTGTGCCCTGCTAATTTCACATGACTACATGTCAGCGCTATCCACACTGCTATCTCCTCCTAATATTGCCCTTACCTTTTTAAGCTTTTTAATTGCGACCTGGAGTTCAGCAACTTCAGATTCATGTTGACGCTTCAAGTCATTGAGCGCTTCCTCTGCCTTTCTCTTCTCCTGGAACAGCAAAAAATAATGGAATGTGTTCAAGTTAAGGATTTGCTGCATAGTAAGTGAGAAGTGAACATGTTTTAATTTGTCTGTCTCCGAGTCTCATTGTGTCATACTGTAATATAGATTTTTTTTTTATAAATAGAAGTGGAGCCGGAAATGCATGTTTCCTTTTTCTTGTGGTAGGGGATACAAAGCGTCTTGGCGTGTGCTCTATAAAATCGATTTGTGGTGCCCGCCTTTATAGTTTGTTGTGTCCCAATTTTCTACCAAATCATCTCAAACGATATGGCCAAAACAGCAAGCTAGTAGGGCCCTCTCTCCCTATGTTCATATTGTAACATTGTATCGGATTGTATTTGTAGGTCTCTGCACCCCTATGTCATTTACTGTACAACATTGTGGGAAATGTTGACGATTAATAAATAAATTCATTATTATTATATCGGATAACTCCACTGTAAATAATAAAAATATTAAAAGCGCATATAAAAATGCAAGAGGGGTACAATATTCCTTACACATCACACCACGGCTGCTGCAGAACCTCTTTTTTAAAAGGAAACTGGAGCTTGATTGAATAACAGATCTACTCCCTTTAGACAAGCTATACAGCAGCTTAGCTGTGTATAAAAAAAAATGGGGAGGTTAAAGGGGTTGATAAGAAAAGAAGGCGCTTTCGTGCATTATTTGATGTGCAAGGCAAGTAGATGTATGGTTCTAATAATTGTGCTCACTTTCCAATGCTATGCTAGTGGGCACAACTCCATAGTAAGCCCCAAGTGCAGTCTATCATATGCACATGGGACTCATAACTATGAATGGCAGCTCCTTTTATGGTCATTCCTGGGGCAGGGTCATGATCCTGGTGGGAGATTTCGCTGCGAGTCTGTACACGTTCTAAGGTTACTACACTATAAAGCCCTTTGTATTTTTATGTGTTTGTCGCAGCAAAATCTCCAATACTCTACCAGTGCAGGTCACAGTTCCCCTAGTGCTACCGTCAGTGCGGCAAAACAGCGCTAACCACAAATGTCCTTCTTACAGCATCAGCCACAAATGCCTCATGTCCTAAAAACAGGGCACCAAGCCAGAAGGAGGATAGTAGCCTTTTTTTCAGCATTATTTCAGTCCTCTTCTGAGTTACAAGTCAGCAGCCACTCATGTGTAACTTTCTCTCCAAGAGTCTTAGAACAGGGCGAGGAAGAGAAATTCATGGCAGAAATAGTCTGTGTTAGATCTGTCGGAGAAAGATATAAGGCATCTATGTAGCGCCATGTCTCTATAATCGCAGCATTCTGTCAGAAAGTGACAACTAAACATGTATTAGGCCAGATGCACACGGCTGTTCATTTTAGGACCTGTTCACATCACGTTTTGGCCTTACGTTTAATGTGCACGTTGGGAAAGCACCCTACATGCACGCTAAATGTGCCCATAGAGCTCCATTAGCCTGACGGACTCCAAGAGAGTGTCCCTTTGGCGTTCATCAAACTGGTATATATCGGTATAGCTTTTTTTTTGAGGATGGAATAACGTAGTATACTACGCTGTTTTATCCTGAGGGATCCCACAGAAAAAAGTATACAGCGTCTATACGTTTTTTTACATGGGATCCTATGTGTGAAAGATGCTACTGTATGGCATTCGTCACAGGTATACGTTATACATACACCTTGGGGAGCTTTCCTGGAGCCGGAATTCTTGGGCAAGCATCAGGCTGAGCCCTGCGTAAGTCCCTGACGTCACTGTCCATGTATGGACAGTGATGTCAGGGGCTTTCAACTACGGAGTCCCCGGCCAGAGCATCGGTATCGCTGTGGCCAAGGACTCTGGGACTGAAAAAGCCCCTGACGTTACTGTCCATATACGGACAGTGACATCAAGGGCTTCTGCAGGGGCGGAATCCTCAGCCAGAGCGTTGCCGACAATCTGTCAGGGGATTCTGGCATGTCAAAGCTCCTAACGTCACTGTCCATATATGGACAGTGACGTCAAGGCCTTTTCCGGGACAAAAGTTCCCGGCCAGAACGCTTGCAATGCTCGGGCCGGGCACTCCATAGTTGAAAGCCCCTGACAGTGACGTTAGGGGCCTCCCCGGGCTTCGCACTTAAAGTACCACTGTTCCCAGGGAGTTCGGGCGACGTATCCCTCTGTATATCTATACAGTCAAATATGTCGGGGCCTTCCGCCGGAGGGATACGTTGGGACTCTTCCTGACGTATACCTTCGACGGAAGTAAATAATGTGATGTGAACAGGCCCTTAGTCTGCAAAACATATGGTTGTTAATACTGTTCAGTACTGGGTATTCTGTATTGTACTGATATTTTTCTTCTAGGGGAGGATACAGTGTAAAATACAGGCTCTGATGGAGAATGCAGTGATATTATTTTATGCAAACTGCATAAAAAAAAACACAACTGTCTGCAAATATAGGGGTATGCATGTCCCCATTGAAATGCTTAGGCGCACATATTCGAGATCCTTATGACACGAATCCAGAATAACCCAATGTCTATGAGACATTCTGTTTCAGAAAAAGAACAGTACTTTGTGTAACTTCACAAATCCTTGAGTTTACACTAGATATACTACTTACCACTAGGGGGTGCCAAAGGTGCATTTTAGCGTTTTATTACTATCATGAAGGCAGATATACAGTACATAGTAAGCATAATAATGGAAGCTGCCTTTACGGAAAACTGCAGTACCACAACAACCTGTTTTACACACATTTATTTAGCTTGCAAAATCAATGAGGGGAAAAAATAAAATAACTCAACAAAACCAACAGGTGTAGGACCCGTATTTAAAACTTCAGCACGTACAAAAAGTTTGTGTTTTACATCCAGACTGCGAACAGCAATTTTTTTAAAATATACTACAATTCAAGATTTACTAAAACATTGCTAAAAAGGAAGAACCATGGTATGTGTGAATGTATCTTGTATAGTAATAGGGTAAGGGTACATTTATAAAAAAAAAAAAGACGTTTTAATTACGGATTTGTCAGCAAAAATGGTGGAATTTTTTGTGACATGCACCAAGCTCATAGAAATGTTGCATGGACATATGTCAATTTGGTCCATGTACTATACCAAATCTTTTTACAGTGTATGACTAGTGTAATCTGATGGTAACTGATGGAGGCAGGTTGACAATTTTCTATTAGACGTAGGTCAAAATGTTGTCACTGGCTTTAGTGGAAATAATACAAGTCTAAAAACGTCACTTTTATTGATAGTTAAAAATATTTACCAATACAAGTGAAGTTTTAGACTAATATTATATAAGTCAGTGATAGGAAATCAAGCCACACCCCAAACAGGAAACTGTCAGACATAAGGGAAATATGCAAAAACGGAAGGCCGGATGTGTTATAAATGTCTCACATGCTTACACTGTCTGAATGGTCTTTATACATTTTCCCCATAATGCTCTAAATTGCTATATTACCGCCGTTCAGCTCTTCCTGCTCTGTAATAAGCTACTCGCAGGTAAAGCAATATGTTCAACATGATAAATTCCTTTTAATAAGTAGATCTCTGCATTATATTAAAGGTCCTGTTCATATGCCCTATATGGGTATATGGACGTTACAGAAAGAGGACCCCCACTCGTGGCCCCCTTTATGAGCCAGAACAGAGAGCTACTCTTACAGAAACTGACCGTCTCGACCTCTCCATGTGTTATGCAGCAGGATACCAGTCTGCCTGGCCATGGCTTCCCCCGGTAACATCTGCTGTTTGCCGCTGGTGTCGTGCCAGCTCGCTTATGAAATAGGTCTGTGATGAGACAAGCCCTTTATGTTGGAACACCCATTTCTAGTGATGTGGAGAAAATGAATTTAAGGTATTACTTGTAACAAATAGTAGCCATATATACTATACCAGGGTAAATGCTCTGGTCTGCCTGATATATACACTATATGGACAAAAGTATTGGGACACACCACTTAATCATTGAATTCAGGTGTTTCATTCAGTCCCATAGCCACAGGGGTATAAAATCCAGCACCCAGCCATGCAGTCCACCTTTATAACATTTGTGTTAGAATGGGTCATTCTATGAAGCTCACTGAATTACAGTGCGGTAATGTAATAGGATGCCACAATTGCAAGTCAGTTTGTGACATTTCTTCCCTCCTAGATATACCACCATCGACTGTGACTGGTATTATTGCAAAGTGGAAGTGTTTAGGAGCCACAGCAACGAAGTATCAGACCACTTAACATTACAGAGCAGGGTCGCCGAATGCTGAGGCACATGAAAGCCGCGACCGCTCTGCTGACTCAATAACTGCAGAGCTCCAAACCTCCACTGGCATTAAAACTGTGCGTCAGGAGCTTCATGGCATGGGTTTCCATGGCCGAGCAGCTGCATGCAAGTCTTACATCACCAAGCACAATGCCAAGTGTCGGATTGAGTGGTGTATAGCGCGCCGCCACTGGACTCTAGAGCAGTGGAGACGTGTTCTGTGGAGTGAAGACTCGCCCTTCTCTATCTGGCAGTCTGATGGATGAGTCTAGGATTGTTGAATCCCAGGAGAATGTTACCAGCCTGACTGCATTGTGCCAACTGTAAAGGGATAATGCTATGGGGTTGTTTTCAGGGGTTGGCCTAGGCCCGTTAGTTCCAGTGAAGAGAAATCTAAATAATTCAGCATACCAAGACATTTTGGACAATTGTAGCTTCCAACTTTGTGGGAACAGTTTGGGGTTCGTCCCTTTTCTGATCCAGCATGACTGTGCCCCAGTGCACAAAGCGAGGTCCATAAAGACATGGTTGGGGGAGTTTGGTGTGGAAGAACTTGACTGGCCTGCACAGAGCGCTGACCTCAACCCCATCCAATACTTTTGGGAGGATCTAGAACGGAGATTGCAAGCCAGGACCTCTCGTCCAACATCAGTGTCTGACCTCACAAATGCCCTTCTGGATGAATGGGCAAAAATACCCACAGACACACTCAAAAATCTTGTAGAAGCCTTCCCAGAAGAGTGGAAGCGGTTTTATCTGCACAGAGGGGACCAACTCCATATTAATAACTATGGATTTACTATGGGATGTCATAAAAGCCTCTGTAGGTGTAATGTGTACGTACCCCAATACTTTTGTCAATATAATGTATATGCCTTATGGAAAAACAAACCATTGGTAATTGTTCATGTTTTACACTTTACACACATTAATTCAATAATGTCTCAGCACAGATAAGGGGTTTGGGAGAGAGTTCTCATACTGTGACTGCCTGCCAGAGAGACCTGAGAGAGGGGACGGGACTCTATTGATAACTGAATGACAACCTCTTGGCTAATATGGCTGGCAATGCTAGCTAACAAACAGCGACTTCCTGTCCTAGAACCTGAAGGAAGTGCTCGGGAGGTACAATGTATAATGCACAATGCCTTTTCTTAATTGAGAATATGCATTGGGGCATTATTATATAAAGATTTGCCAATATTCATCCTAGTTATCTTCTGTCCATTGAATACACTAGGTAGCAAGTAAGGTTGAGTTATAAGGGAGTAGTGGGGGTGCATCGTATTTTATCAGAACTTTCCTTTGACAAAACTTTACTTCTACGCTGTAAATGGTTTAACTTAACACTTTAAAGTGGTTTATATAGCATCTTTCAATCTACAGTACCAGGCTCTGTGCAGCCGTTGGTCAGTAAGGGAGTGCCATACATAACTAAACCTATTCAAGTCACTTGTGACCAAAATAAAACCTGGAACAGTCTGCCTTTCCAAGGATAGGTAAGTACTGCTTTTTTTGGTCTATTTCTTTCATTTTAAGCTCCTAATATAAAAATGTCACATCACAGATAAGCCCTTTAAGTTATATCCATGGGATATGCCATAAATGTCTAATAGATAAGGCATCCACCTCTGGGACCCGCATCTATCTCCAGAACAGGGGCTCCCTGGCCCTGTCCCACTAGCCACTGCATCCAGGTGGAGAAAGAATGGAGAGGTGTCCGGGATAACGGAAACAGCCGAGCTCGCTGTGCTACGCTGTTTTTCTCAACTCCCATAGAAGAGAATGGAGGTTACGGAAACAGCATAGCACAGTGAGCTTGACTGTTTCCGTAAACCCAGCCACCTCTCCATTCCTTCTTCTTTTCTTCTTACCTAGTGCTGTTTTCTGGCTTATATATGTTTACTTCTATGCCAAGAATCTCTGAGCAGGTTGTAATCAGTTTGCCATCCCTATTGTAAGGCCAAATGCACACGTTGCGTATTACGTGCTGATTTGCCACGTGTATTTTCCGGCGGAAAATCTGCAGCGTAATACAGTAACAGCAGGGTGAATGAGATTTCAGAAATCTCATCTACATGTTGCAGAATTTTTATGCACGTAAATTCACCTGCGGTGCGTATTTTAAAATCCACAGCATGTCAATTTATCTTGCGTTCCTGTCTGCGAATTGTATCTGACAAGTTTATTTTAAAAAACGCACCATAAAACCACACCTATTTCCACATCAAAATGTAAAAAACGCACCTAAAAACGCATCACAAAACGCACTATTAGGTGCAGATTTTACAGTGTGCAATTGCCACTAGAGGGAGCTTACTGCGCACAAAACAGTATGCTCCTAAGCTCCCTCTAGAGGCAGCTGCAGGTAGCCATAATGTTATCTTTTAAAGTGGATCTGTCACTTCCTTATGATGCCCTGTCTGAGGGCAGCATAAAGAAGTGATAGGGACGCTAATTTCAGTGTGCTATCACTTATTTTGCCATTTTCAGTAGCTTAGGAGTATTTCAATTTTTTTCTTATGGTGCGCGGCCAGATCTGGAGGTGATGAGTCCGAGTATATTGATATATTCATACTCCCCCTGCATAGGGAAAAAAGTGTCAATCAACGGCTGGAGGGCATATATGAATATATGCAAAAACTTGAACTCAAATTCACTTTACATCTATTTATATGCCGGGGATTTGGAGCTCTGTATCAGAAAAACAGAGCTCCGACAGTTATAAGAAATTAATCAGCACAGAATTATGGACCAAAAAAGAACATAATGATACAAGGTGAACTTTATGCCAGTGACTGACTGCTCCTGTCAAAGATTTTTATGCTTGAACCAAGCCATGAACCAAGCTTCTACAAATCCGCTTGTGCACTTTTTATCATACAGAGAACAAATGCAGCTCACATACAATTAACGTGTACTAAAATGGAGCCTGAACCAGACCCAAACATTTCAGATGTTTGTGTGAAAACTCAAGACTAGATGAAGAGAGGAAAAGAAAAGAGCAGTTACCGACTATAAGCCGCTTAATGTATACAGTATATCTCTCCCGCAACTGTCTCTGGGCACGGCAGCTGCGCCTGTACACTTTATGCCTGTTAGCGCAGCTTCTATAAAATCGCTTCAGTCATTTCAGTCCTCTTTTTGTTTCATATGGAACTAAAATAAAATCATGTAATCCCCGTAACTAGATGTGGATTACAGTAAAGTTACACAGGTTGGAATAGAACATAAGTCAAATAGAATAAATAAAAAATAAAATGTATTTCCTAAAGCAAGGTAGAAAGAGTGCAGTTGGAGATAGCTTCTCATGAGGTATTTCTGGTTTAGCTTTGGAATCCATATGTAGTAAGCTCCCCCTAGTGATGGCAGAAGACAGACAATATTTTACAGTTTACTTTTATGTGAAGGTAAGCAGATGATTTCCGAGCCCTATATAAATAATTGTGCCGTTCCTGGGACCACAAAAAAACCAAACCACCAGCCTGAAAATATAAAGAAAAAGAAAACCTAGACAATTCTCAGTCTGCCCCCAACACAGTTCCTCTTGCAATACCACAATGCCCTAACACAGTGCTTATATTTATGCCACTTTGAGCTGAAAAGGGCATACAAAAACTCCTATGTGCCAGATCCGAACGAAAAAAAGAAGAGATGAAATTGTTCAACGCATTGTGCTTTCATATAGACACATCAGGAAAATAAAACATACACTGTTTCTTACGTAGTCTAGCAACTGTTCTTGTGTTTATGTGTAAGAGAGGAGTTTACTAGTCTCACACAGATGTGCATTGTGCTACCAGCCCACAAAGTAAAGACTAAGCAGGCACGCACAATTTGCCTTTTAGGTGTATTTGTTTACTTTAAATAAGAAGTGTATCTAGAAAAACCCACCTTATCTGAGCAAGACGCTTTGATATTTTTGTTCGATTACTGATCATACGTTATTTTCATCAACTAGAAATTGAAGCTGACCGGACATGACATGCCAACTGGCCATAAGATGGACGACTAATTGGTCATCTAATACTACTGTACTTTTGGTTGATAGCATTACAAACATACGCTGTTCAGCCATAACAATAAAACCAACTGCCTAATATTGTGTAGGTCCCCCTCATACCAACAAAACCGCTCTGAGCCATCGAGACATTGACTCCACAAGACCTCTGAGGGCGCCCTGTGGGATCTGGCACCAAGACATTAGCAGCAGATCCTTGAAGTCCTGTAAGTTGTGAGGTGGGGACTTCATGGATGGGACTTGATTTTCAGCACATCCCACAGAGGCTCAAATCAGATTGGGATCTGGGGAATTTGTAGGCCAAGTCAACACCTTAAACTCTTTGTCATGTTCCTCAAACCATTCCTGGACAATTTTTGCAGTGTGGCAGGGGGGCATTATCCTGCTGTAAAAGGCCACTGCTATTAGGGAATACCGTTGGCATGAAGGGGTACACTCTGCCTGCAACAACGTTTAGGTAGGTGTTACGTGTCAAAGTAACATCCACATGAATGCCAGGACCTGCACTGTGTGTTCTGACACCTCTCTATAAGGGTATGTTCACACGGCGGGGGTCCGTAACGGCTGAAATTACGGGGATGTTTCAGCCTGAAAACATCCCCGTAAATTCAGCCGTACCGGCATGTGCAGGCGCTTGAACGCCGCGTCAATTACGGCCGTAATTAGCGCTGCTATTCATTGGAGTCAATGAATAGCGGCTCCAAATACGGCCAAAGAAGTGACAGGTCACTTCTTCTACGCGGGCGTCTATTTACGCGCCGTCATTTGACAGCGGCGCGTAAATATACGCCTCGTGTGAACAGACAAACGTCTGCCCATTGCTTTCAATGGGCAGATGTTTGTCAGCGCTATTGAGGCGCTATTTTCAGACGTAATTCGGGGCAAAAACGCCCGAATTACGTCCGTAAATAGGCCGTGTGAACATACCCTAATAGTCAGTCTTAACTTTTTCAGAAATTTGTGCTACAGTAGATCCTCTGTAGGTTTGAACCAGACATTCATAAATGAGCCTTGGGTGCCCATGATGCTGTTCACCCATTTTCCTTCCTTTAAACTACATGCCAGGAACACCCCACACCCGCCATTATGGAGATGCTTTGACCCAGTCGTCTAGCCATCACAATTTAGTTCTTGTTAAGGGTAAGGCCACACGGAGCGGCCCTGACACGGTCGCAAAGCGGCCAACAACCACGCCAGCACCATTGTTGGCGCAGGTGTCAAATACCCTGTTAATGGCCACGCGTGATTGCAGGTAAGACGGCCCTTTACCTGCAAATCATGCGGCCATAAAGGGTATATTAATTAATAGCCGCACGATTTTGCAGATAAAGGGACGTTTTACCCGCATTAACGCGTGGCCATTAACAGGGTATTTGACAGCCGCGCCGAACATGGTGCCAGTGCAGTTGTTGGCCGTGTCGCGACCGTGTCAGGGCCGCTCCGTGTGGCCTTACGCTAAAGTCACTCAGCTCCTTACACTGCCCATTTTTTTTCTGTTTCCAGCACATCAACTTGAAGAACTGACTTACCACTTGATGCCTAAGGCTGGGTTCACATGTTGCAATAATGTTGCGTTTTTGTTAAATTTTGAACTTTTTGGCAGAAAAACGCACCTAAAATACACATGCGTTTTTGGTAAAAACGCGTCATTTTTTAATTACCCATGCGTTTTACAAAGTGTTTCAGCTGGAATACTATGTATTGTAAATTTAAAACTAGGTTACAACTGAAACATTTTGTAAAACACATGGGCAATTAATAAAAGGACTCACTTTTACCGAAAACATATGCGTATTTTAGATGCGTTTTTCTTCCCAAAAGTAAAAAAATGCAACATAAACGCAACATGTGAACCCAGTCTTATAAGGGCGGATTCACACGAACGTGAGCGTTTTGCGTGCGCAAAAAAAAGCTGCGTTTTGCAAAAGGCACTTGACAGCTCCGCGTGTCAGCCCCGTATGATGAGCGGCTGCATGCTTTTCGCGCAGCCGCCATCATTATGACACTCCGTTTGGATGTTTGTAAACAGAGAAGCACGTGGTGCTCTTCTGTTTACATTCATTCTTTTACTGCTGTTGCGCGAATCACGCACGTCCCACGGAAGTGCTTCCGTCTGGTGCGCGTGATTTTCACGCACCCATTGACTTCAATGGGTGCGTGATGCGCGAAAAACGCCGAAATATAGAACATGTCGTGAGTTTCCATGGGATGTCTATTCACAATCCCTGCACTTCGTTACTGTTTCTGTGGTAGTTACAGCAGAGGAAGCGTAATCTCGCGAGATCTCGCTGTAAATGACAGGTTACAACGAGATTACGCTTGCTCTGCTGTAACTACCACAGAAACAGTAACGAAGTGCAGGGATTGTGAATAGACATCCCGTGGAATGTCTATTCACTGTCTAAACACTTCAGTATTGTTAATGTGTTAGTATAAGACAGCACATAAGGATCTAAAAGGATCCCTATGCGCTGACTAAATGAATGGAGGGGAGTGCATGACGCTGATTGGTCAGCGTCATACACTCCTCTGTACAACGCCCACTTAATCTAAAGTAAAAACACGCCCACTTGGGCATTAAGCAACTAATTAGCATAAATCTAAAATCGCTAATAAAGTGGTGAAAACAGATAGTTTTTTTTAAATAACAAGCATTACTGTCACCTACATTACAGCGCCAATCTCCTTATGTAGGAGATAGGACACTTATAATGTGGTGACAGAGCCTCTTTAAAATAAGCAGAAAAAGTGTCAGTTATGTTGCTAAACCAGAGATTGTACAGCCAGAGAAAGGCCTGCGCAGAATATGATCACTTTTGTCAAAACTACCTCCTCAGCTGCGCCGCACCAATTAGGCGGCACTTCACCACCGATGCCCGCATACAGTACTGTGCTAGATAAATGACAGAAATATGTTTTATAAAAAAATGTTTGCAATACAATTATCTTATGTATATAGCCAGCTTAAGACCAGGATCACACACACACGCAGTTTTTGGTGCAGTTTTTTTGCTCCTTTTTTTAAGCCCGAATCACACACACAGTTTTTTTATGCAGTTTTTGTAGGAGTATTTGGCTCAGTTTTTTCCAAAAGGAAGGAAAGGTATAAAGAAAATAGTGATGCGTCTCCTTTCTTTTGTGTGCTCTCCTGTGTTTAGCTAAAAAAACAAACTGAGCCAAAAACTGAATCAAAACTGTGTGTGTCTTCCTGGCCTTAGTCAAACACAGGAACAATACAAAGGAGATGCATCAGTCTTTTCTTTATACCTTTCCTTCCTTTTGGATCCGCTTCTGGCTTTAGCATGAAACTCTGAGCCAAAAATTGCATCAAAAACTGCATCAAAACTACTGGAATCACATTTTGCAGTTTTTTGAGCCAAACACAGACATGGATCCAAAAAGAAGAAAAAATATAAGGCCAGGATCACAAACAGTTTTGATGCAGTTTTTGTGGCAGTTTTTAGCTCAATTTATTGAGCCAAAGCCAGAAGTGGATCCAAAAGGAAGGAAAGATATAAAGAAAATACGGAGTCATCTCCTTTCTTTTATGTCCACTCCTGTGTTTGGCTTAAAAAACTGTGCCAAATAGTGCCACAAAAACGGTGTAATCCTGGCCTAAAGGAAAGACTGATATGTCTCCTGCCACAAACTACACCAAAAACTGCATGCGTGATTCCGGCCATAGGTTTCCTTCACGCACAGATTTTTCTGTCAAATTAAACTTCATCAAACAGTTTTTTGCAGGCAGAAAATTCTGCCTGGAAAAATCAGCTCCGGTTTTTTTAAGTGGTTTTGCACTACACGCGTTTTTTTTTAGTTTTTTTTCAACAGAAAGATGGAATAACCGCGGGCAAAAATCGCGTAAAAAATCGTGGCGATAAAAGCATTAAAAAATGCATTTATTTCCGTCTCCCATTGATTTCAATGGGGTTTTTGAGGCGGAAAACGCCTCAAGATAGGGCAGGTCGCTTCTTTTTCGGCGAGCGTTTTTTTTTGCTCGCGGTAAAACAACGCCTCCATCTCCCATTGAAATCAATGGGAGTCAATTTCGGCCTTTCTTTGCAGCAAAAACCACGGCAAAAAAACTATTTTCCCTATTTTTTGCAAGTTGGGAGGGGGAGTTGTAAAACTGGTCAAGTCCCATTTTTAGCAGCGTTGTTAGGGTAAGGCCACACGGAGCGGCCCTGACACGGTCGCATCGCGGCTAACAACCGCGCCAGCGCCATGTTCGGTGCGGCTGTCAAACAGCCTGTTAGTGGCCGCACGTTTACGCGGGTAAACCGTCCCTTTTTCTGCAAAATCGTGCGGCCATGAATTAATACACCCTTTATGGCCGCACGATTTAGCAAATTACAACAACTTACCCCCTATTCATTCTCTATGGCAGCGCCGGAAAAAGCCGAACACTGCACTCGGCTATCTCCGACGCTCCCATAGAGAATGAATGGAGCGGCAGGGCACATGTGAATGTAACCAGAATACCCCTTAACGAGGTATTTGACAGCCGCTCCTACATAGTGCCAGCGCGGTCTTGGCCGCGTTGCGATGGTGTCAGGGCCGCTCCGTGTGGACTTATCCTTAGGCCTCATGCACATGACCGTAAAAACGCCCGTTATTACGGGTCGTAATCACGACCCGTAATAACGGGCTCATAGACTTCTATTGGCGACGGGTGCCTTCCCGTTTTCTCACGGGAAGGTGCCCGTGCCGTTGAAAAAGATAGAACATGTCCTATTTCAGGCCGTAATAACGGCACGGACAGTCCATAGAAGTCTATGGAGCTCTCGTAATGACGGGTGGCTACATGTGTGCACCCGTCATTACGGCAGCGTTGCTAAGCGACGTCAGTAAATAGTCACTGTCCAGGGAGCTGAAAGAGTTAACTGATCGGCAGTAACTCTTTCAGCACCCTGGAGAGTGACTACCGATCAGTATAAACCTGTAAAAAATAAAAATAAAAGACGTTCATACTTACCGACAACTTCCTGCTTCCTCCAGTCCGGTCTCCCGCCCGTTGCCTTGGTGACGCGTCCCTCTCGACATCCGGCCCGAAGTCCTGGATGACGTTCCAGGCCATGTGACCGCTGCAGCCAATCACAGGTCAATCACAGGCTGCAGCGGTCACATGGACTGCCGCGTCATCCAGGGATGTCGGGCTGGATGTGAAGAGAGGGACGCGTCACCAAGACAACGGCCGGTAAGTATGAATTTCTTTAACTTTTATTACAGAAAAGGCTGTCCCTTCTCTCTATCCTGCACTGATAGAGAGAAGGGGCTGCCGATTAGTGCAGTGCTATTTTTCCGCCAAAAACGTGCTCGTAAATACGGGTGGAATACGTGTGACACCGGACCCATATTTACGGGCACGGGTTCGTAAATACTGGTGCAAAACGGGTGGAATACGTGTGACACCGGACCCGTATTTACGCCAGTATTTACGGGTGGGAAAAAATACGGTCGCGTGCATGAGGCCTAATGGTGTTTTTAATTTAGTGTCATGTACATGCGTTTGTTCTGCCATTTTTTAGGTACTATAGAGAAGCCTATGGAAAAAAATGCCTGAAAAAAGGCCATACATAGAGCATGCTGCATTTGGGAAAAAAACACCACTGACCACAAAATTGCGTAAAAAACACCACAATCCAAAATACAGTTATACGTAGTGCATTTTACTATAGACTTTAATGTAACATCTAGCCGCACTAAAAACCTGTAAAAAAAAAACGCTGTAACGCAAAAAAACACAATACGAAAAACGCAACAAACGCTGTGTGTGAATCCAGCCTCATAGAGATCAAGGTACAAAGCCCCTCCTTACAGCTAGGTATACAAAAGCAGATATGTAAATACACCCTGTTCCCCTTCAGTCCTCATTTAGTGCTTCAACCCTTTATTATATGCAGCAGTCTGCTATATATAGATATACGACTTGTCTCTGCAGAATTTGACACACAGACATCTTTGTTTCCTTGCTTTTCCAACATACTTCGCACCTCTACACCAACTCCCCATTCCCCATTTTGTAGTGGCCACGACAGTAATAATGCCACCCTTGGTGCCCAGAGTTATAGTACCACTGTTTTTTGCCACCTATAGGCCCCACACAGTAAGTGACGCTTTTAGTTCCCGCACACAGTAATAGTGCTCCTCTGCTCGTTTTAGTGTCCCAAAAGTAATAGTGCCCCCACTCAGTAATAATAGCCCCTTTTTATGCCCCCACTCAGTAATAATGGCCACTTTTATGCCTCACTCAGTAATAATGCCCCCTTTATGGCCAAAACACTAATACTTCCATCATTGTGCCCCCACTCATTAATAATGCCCCCTTTTATGCCCCACTCAGTACTAGTACCCCTTTTATACCCCACTTAGTAATAATGCCTCCTCTTATGCCCCACTTAGTAATAATACCCCCTTTGATGACCAACTTAATTATAATGCCCCCTTTTATGCCCTAACTTACAAATAATGCCGCCTTGTATGCCCCACAGTCATAACGCCCCCTTTTATTCCCCACTAAGTAATAATGGCCCCTTTTATCCCCCAATCACTAATAATGCTATTTTTTTATGCCAACAATCAATAATAATCCCCCCTAAAGAAGTAGTGTCCCCCTCCATTAATAGTGCCTCCTTTGCGCCCCTCACTTAACCCCATTGCCACAACAAGTTTGCACTTCTTCCGATCAGACGTAGGTGGCGGGATGTAGTGAAGTCATTGCGGCGGACCGCTGACGTCTCCATCTTGTGGCCTAAGAGAGTAAATAGCAGGACAGGGAGCCAATGGCTTTCTGCACCACCAAAGTTTACAGCATCTGGGTGCTGACGCCGGCCCTGAGCGGTGGTAGTTGGGTGGTAAAACCCGCAACAAATAGCAGATGTTGCGATTTTTGCAGGTGGAAAAGCTGCGATTCCACCGCTAAAATCGCAACTCAGAAAAAAATGTTATACTTACGCTTCATGGTGACGTGTCCCTCTTGACGTCCTGCAGCCTGGCCTCCTGTGATAACGTTTCATCCCATGTGCCTGCTAGGTTGGGCTGCAGGACGTCAGAGGAACATGTCACCATGACTACAAGTATAAGCTTTTTTCTTTTAAACCTGCTGTTTTCCACAGTGGACATACTGCCCGAAAAACTGCACCACGATTTGGTGAAGTTTTTTGTCCGTAATTCCCTGCGGGCACCAGGGCGCATACGCTGTGTACTTTTATGCAGCGTATCTGCCCTGTGTGAACATAGGCCTTATTCACACGAGCGTATTTCACGTCCGTGTTACGCGCATTAAAACAACGGACGTCACACGGACCTATGCAATTCAATGGAGCCATTCAGACATTCAGTGTTTTTCACGCAGCGTGTGTCCGCTTGCGTGAAACTCACTGCATGTCCTATACTTGTGCGTTTTTTGCGCATCACGCACCCATTGAAGTCAATGGGTGCGTGAAAATCACGGACAGCACACGGACGCACATCGGTGTCCCATGCGTTTTTCACGTAACAGTTGCTAAAGAAATGAAGAGGAAAATAAAAAACACCTCCTTCAGTTTATTTTGCTGACGTAAAAAACGTGTGACATACGAATGAGATACGCGCGTAAAAAACACAGACACAGGGCTTATTCAGATGAACGTGATATAGGTCCGTACAACGCGTCGCACGGACCTATATTAGTCTATGGGGACGTGCAGACATGTCCGTTCTTTGTGCGTATTTCGCGCATCACGCACCCATTGAAGTCAATGGGTGCGTGAAAATCTTGCATGCCACGCGGAAGCACTTCCGTGGGACGTGCGTGATTCTCGCAACAGCAGTGAAAAATATGAATGAAAACAGAAAAGCACCACGTGCTTTTCTGTTTACAAACATACAGCGTGGCATAATGACGGTGGCAGCGAGAAAATCACGCAGCCGCGCATCATACGGGGCTGACACACGGAGCTGTTAAGTGCCTTTTGCGCATGCAAAATGCCACGTTTTTTGCGTGCGCAAAACGCACATACTCGTGTGAATCCCGCCACACACTGTACACAGATTTCACACGGAGCAGTAACACAAGAAAAACGCTGCATTTTTTACGCGCGCGAAATGGACACGTTCGTGTGAATAAGGCCTTAGGCTGATATGCCACAGTGTGTTTTGATCGCGTTTTTACTGTAGTTTTGTAGTGACTTTCATGTGCTTCTTGATTGCTAAAAACTGCATGTATTTTACTGCGAATCACCAAGGTTTTGCCATGTCATTTTTGGCTGTAAAGTTATTACAGGTGAAGCACATTGAAACTATGTGCTTCACCTGTAATAAAAACACAGCCAAGCTATGTAAGTATCAAACTTTTTTTTAGCCCTTTGGTTAAAATCAGAAATTCAGAAATGATGAGAAAAAAACCCGTGAGATACGGATGACATATGCGCGTAAAAAATCGCAACGCAACGTTTGAGGTTAAAAAATCATATTATTTTTATGTTTTCAACTTACTTTTGAACCTTTGAAACATTTTACCCTTTTTGCTGTACTAGAACTGTGTAAGGGTATGTGCACACACAAAACAAAAAAACTTCTGAAAATACGAAGCTGTTTTCAAGGGAAAACAGCTCCTGATTTTCAGACGTTTTTTATTCAAAGTCGCGTTTTTCGCTGCATTTTTAGCGGACGTTTTTGGAGCTGTATTTGTACACCAAATTATTATGCACATTGGATTTAAGTGTCATAAACATTTAATTATTAGATTTTCAATTAGGCTGGGTTCACACACACTATTTACGGACGTAATTCCGGCGTTTTAGCCCCGAATTTCGTCCGAAAATGTGGCTCAAAAGCGTCGGCAAACATCTGCCCACTCATTTGAATGGGCTTTACGATGTTCTGTGCCGACGGTCATTTTTTTTACGCGCCGCTATCAAAAGGCGGCCGCGTCAAAGAAGTGCCTGTCACTTCAGACGTAAATGGAGCCGTTTTCCATTGACACCATGGAAAAACAGCTCCAATTACGTCCGTAATTGATGCAGCGAAAGACGCCTGCACATGCCATTACGGCTGAAATTACGGAGCTGTTTTCTCCTGAAAACAGTACCGTAATTTCAGCCGTAACGGACGCTGCCGTGTGAATATAGCCTTAAACTCATGGATGGTATTGTGTCTTAGGGTATGTGCACACGAGAAGTGGCTTTTACGTCTGAAAAGACAGACTGTTTTTAGGAGAAAACAGCTGCGTCGTTTCAGACGTAAAAGCTCCTCCTCGCATTTTGCGAGGCATCTTTGACGCCTGTAATCTTGAGCTGTTCTTCATTGACTTCAATGAAGAACGGCTCAAATTACGTTGCAAAGAAGTGTCCTGCACTTCTTTGCCGAGGCAGTCATTTTATGCGTCGTCGTTTGACAGCTGTCAAACGACAACGCGTAAATTACTGGTCGTCGGCACAGTACGTCGGCAAACCCATTCAAATGAATGGGCAGATGTTTGCCGACGTATTGTAGCCGTATTTTCAGACGTAAAACGAGGCATAATACGCCTCGTTTACACCTGAAAATAGGTCGTGTGAACCCAGCCTAAGGGTATGTTCACACGAGGGCGTCCGTAACGGCTGAAATTACGGGGATGTTTCAGCCTGAAAACATCCCCATAATATCAGCCGTAACGGCATGTGCAGGCGCTTGAACGCCGCGTCAATTACGGGCGTAATTGGAACTGCTATTCATTGGAGTCAATGAATAACGGCTCCAATTACGGCCAAAGAAGTGACAGGTCACTTCTTTGACGCGGGCGTCTATTTACGCGCCGTCTTTTGACAGCGGCGCGTAAATTACGCCTCGTGTGAACAGACAAACGTCTGCCCATTGCTTTCAATGGGCAGATGTTTGTCAGCGCTATTGAGGCGCTATTTTTGGACGTAATTCGGGGCAAAAACGCCCGAATTACGTCCGTAAATAGGCCGTGTGAACATACCCTAAGGGCTCTTTGGATCATTGTAATCAATCTCAGACACCTGTGATAATTAGTTTGCCAGGTGTGCCCAATCAAAGGAAAACTACTTAAGAAGGACGTTCCACATTACTAAGCATGCCACAGGTTTCAAGCAATATGGGAAAGGAAAAGGATCTCTCTGCTGCCGAAAAGCGTGAAATCGTGCAATACCTTGGACAAGGTATAAAAACATGGGATATTTCAAGAAAACTTAAGCGTGATCATCGTACTGTGAAAAGATTTGTGGCTGATTCAGAGCACAGACGGGTTCGTTCAGATAAAGGCATAATGAGGAAGGTTTCTGCCAGACAAATTAATAGGATTAGGAGAGCAGCTGCTAAAATGCCATTGCAAAGCAGCAAACGGCACAAAAAACGGCCGAAAATAAGCCGTGTGAACATACCCTTAATGTAAAAAATAACTGGAAAAATTTAGGTGTTTTAAAACTTTTCACTGGTAGTGTGTGTGTGTATATATATATTTATTGTAGAGGTTGCCCTCCCACCTTGTACTTCTATATACAACAAAGCTGATAAGTGAGCTACAGAGAACAGGAAATATCGGTTTATTGTGACTGCCCTAGTGGCCGGTATGAAAACTGTCATATTTCAAGATTTTGTGTTCGGGCACGTTCAGACGTGGCGGAATTGCTGTGGAATTCCGCTGCGGACACTCCGCAGTGGAAATCCGCAGCAGACAGTTTGTCCATTGGTTTCCACACCTTTTGGGCATGGTCACACTTGGTGTATTTCTGCAGAGACTGTCCGCATTAATGACGCACATAATCTGCAGATGCCTTTGCCTAAAATGTGCAGTAAAATGCTGCGGATTAGTCGTTGCGGATTCAGGTGCAGATCACACCCTGCTCTCTTTTAAAACATTCCATCTCAGTCTGGCTATAGCCCTCGAAACACATAGGTCCAGCCAGAATGATGAAATATCCTGTTCATAAAACCAATACGCAACGCAACACACAACATCTGCGGATTTCATTGCAGAATTTTGCAACTCCATTGAAGTCAATGGAGAAATTCCGCCACAAGTCTGCATCAAGTCTGCAACAGCCAGTGTATGCTGCGGACACCAAATTCCGCACCACAGTGGAGTTGTCCACAACGTCTGCACGAAGACCACTTAAAAGGTGTGGAAACCAATGGACGACTGTCTGCTGCGGATTTCCAGTGCGGACTGTCCGCAGCGGAATTCCACAGCAATTCCACCACGTGTGAACATGCCCTTTTAGTTATCTTCAGGCAGACGTTGCGGAAAACTCCGCTGCGGACCATAGGCTGCGGTGCGGAATTTTCTGTCCGCAGCATGCACTGTCTGTTGCGGGCTTGATGCGTACTTGTGGCAGAATTTCTCCATTGACTTCAATGGAGTTTTAAAATTACACAATGACATCCACAGATGTAATGTGTGTTGCGTTGCGGATTTCTTTCAGGAACAGGATATTTCATCATTCTGGCTGGACCTATGTGTGTCGAGGTCTATAGCCAGACTAGGATGGAATGTTTGAAAGCGAGCAGGAAGTACTCTTCACCTGAATCCTGAACATTTTAGCCAAATCCGCAACGGAATCTGCAAGGCAGATTATGTGCGGCATTGATGCGGACAGTGTCTGCAGAATTCCGCCACGTCTGAACGTGCCCTTATGGGGATAGTTCAATAAAAAATTTAAAAAGCACCACTAAAAATGAAACTGATATATGTGTATAATAAACATGTGATTTGTATGTCAGTTGCTGATATATTTAAAAAAAGCAGAGGATTGGAGCAGCACTGTGAACAAATGCCTGACTAGGCTGGTGCAAAGCTTCAAAAATAAATAAAGTTATTTTATTCATTTTTTTTTTAGAAAATGTATTACCAAAGTGATGGTCTTGACGTATAATACAACAATTTCAGTGTGAATGGGATTTGATTTTGAACAAAACATCTATAATTCTACTTTAGATTGGTCCATTTTGATATTATATGCTTTGTCCATGTTCACACTAGGGATCGGTGGCGTTTATGACCATTTTGATGAAGGTATAAATATATATATATAATTTTTTTTTTTTGTTTTAACAAATAATATATATGCAACTAATGGATCCCTGAATTAATTGTGTCCATCATAATCTGTCCGGGGTGGGGAACCATCACCTGACGATATGGTAGATACTTTTTGACATTTATTGTTCCCTTACGGATATGAGGGTTACAGTCCGTGTCTAGGGACAGAATGTTCTTTTGATCTGTACCTACACAAGCTATCTACATAAACGTTTTTCGCTATATTGGCGAATTGACCGTTAATATCCCTAGGTGTGATGAGGGACTAAGCAATAAAAACTGAGCGTTTTTTCGCTTTTAAACTTGATTGTAATCTCGAATCCCATTTACCTTATTGCCTTCCCTTCTTAAAGATGGCGTCTTCACACCCGAATGGGCAGTGACGTATATGCACAGTCACGTCCATTATGATGGATGACTCATGCTGTGTCATCTGATGTTGCTTCCTTGTTCCCTTGACGACTATTGATCACATGTGCATTTTGACCCAATTGATGGGTTAGTTAGAGGCATGCTCAGTCTAAGATTCTACATGCTGTTAAACCCCTTAGTGACCACTAATACGCCTTTTTACGTCGGTCACTAATGGGCTTTAGGCTAGGCTGACGCCTTTTCACGTCAGCCTAGTCTAAGGCTGGGTTCACACGTGGCGGAATTTCACTTAAATTCCGCTGCGGACACTCCGCAGCGTTAATCCGCAGCGGAGCCGTTTGTCCATTGACTTCCACTTTAATTTAGCAGTGTTCGTTTAGACGATGCGTAAAATTCCGCTGCGGAGCATAGGCTGCGGAGCGGAATTTGGTGTCCGCAGCATGCTCTGTCTGTTGCGGAGCAGTGGCGGACTCATGGCGGAATTTCTCCATTGACTTCAATGGAGATTCTAATTTCCGCAATGAAGTCCGCAGCTGTCATGCAGATGTTATGTGTGCTGCGGAGCGTATTGGTTTTACTACCATGACATTTCTTCATTCTGGCTGGACCTATGTATTTCTAGGTCTACAGCCAGACTGAGGAAGTCAATGGGGCTCCCGTAATGACGGGAGCGTTGCTAGGAGACGTCTGTAAATAGTCACTGTCCAGGGTGCTGAAAGAGTTAAGCGATCGGCAGTAACTGTTTCTGCACCCGGGACAGTGACTACCGATCCCAATATACAGCAACCTGTAAAAAAATATAAGTTCATACTTACCGAGAACTCCCTGCTTCTGTCTCCAGTCCGGCCTCCCAGGATGACGTTTCAGTCTAAGTGACGGCTGCAGCCAATCACAGGCCAAGCACAGGCTGCAGCGGTCACAAGGACTGGCGCGTCATCCAGGGAGGTCGGGCTGGATGCCGAAAGAGGGACGCGTGACCAAGACAACGGCCGGTAAGTATGAAATTCGTTTACTTTCACTAGGGAAAGTGCTGTCCCTTCTCTCTATCCTGCACTGATAGGGAGAAGGGAAGCACTTTTCCCGCAGTCCGCAGCAGCTAGTCCGCATCAATTTTGGGCAGATCCGCCGCAGAATCTGCAACGCAGATTCTGTGCGGCATTGATGCGGACAGTTGCGGAGGAAATCCGCCACGTGTGGCCATGCCCTAAGTCCTGCACGGGTCTCCCGTGCAGGCTGGAGCCGGGGCTCTGCTGTCTGATGACAGATGAGCTCCTGCTCCAACGCCCGCGATCGAAGTTTACTTCGATCGCGGCCGTTTAACCCGTTAAATGCCGCCGTCAATAGCGACGGCGGCATTTAACTTTGTTTACAGAGGGAGTGCGCTCCCTCTGTCACCCATCGGCGGCCCGCGAATGAAATCGCGGGTCTCCGATGGGGTGTCATGGCAGCCGGGGGCCTGATAAAGGCCCCAGGTCTGCCTTGGACATATGCCTGTTAGGACGCGCCGGAGGCACGTCCTAACAGATTGCCTGTCAGATTTACACTGACAGGCAATAATGCTCTGGTATACGAAGTATACCAGAGCATTATAGCAGCGATCGGAATATCGCACAGTAAAGTCCCCTAGAGGGACTAATAAAATAAGTCATCAAAGTGAAATAAAGATGATTAATAAAAAGTACAGTAAAAAAATAAATACATTTTTTTCCATAAAAAGTGGTTTTATTTAGTAAAAGTGTAAAAAAAAAAAAAAGTACACATATATGGTATCGCCGCGACCGTAATGACTCCATTAATAAAGTTAATATGTAATTTAAACCGCAAAGTGAACACCGTAAAAAAAAACGCAAAAAACCATGGCGAAATTGCATTTTTTTTCCATTGCCCCCCAAAAAAGTCATAATAAAAATGAATCCATAAGTCCCATGCACCCCAAAACAGTACCAATCAAAACTACGTCTTGTCCCACAGAAAACAAGCCCAAAAAATCACTACATTGATGGAAAAATAAAAAAATTACGGCTCTTGGAAAGCGACGATGCAAAAACAAATAATTTTAGTTCAAAAGTGTTTTTATTGTGCAAAAGTCGTAAAACATAAAAAAACCTCTACATATGTGGTATCGCCGTAATCGTACCGACCCATAGAATAAAGGTAACATGTTATTTACGTCGCATAGTGAACGGCGTCAATTTAAAAACGCATAGAACAATGGCGGAATTTCAGTTTTTTTTTATAATCCCCCCCCCCCCAAAAGGGTTAATAAAAGTTAATATAAAAATTATATGTACCCTAAAATGGTGCTATTAAAAAGCTCAACTAATCCCGCAAAAAACAAGTCCTCATACAGCTATGTAGATGAAAAAATAAAAACGTTATAGCTCTTTGAATGCGACTATAGAAAAACGAATAAAATAGCTTGGTCATTAGGGGCTAAAATGGGCTGGTCACTAAGGGGTTAATGGAGGATGTAGAATACATATGAGTCCAGCTACAATGATTCCTCTCTTTCTAGATTGGTGAGTGCCAGCTGTTGATGTGTTTAATAATTACATTGCTTATATTTAACTTTTGAACACTTTTAGTAACACGAGGATATTACACTTTATGAAAAGCAATATATTATATCATGTTTTATCTTTTGCACCATTGATACTTATGTCACTAGTCACTTTATATCATTGTATGATGACAAAATCCTTTTATTGTATACTGATTGATTGTTTTGGGTTGTACCCCTTATATATACGTATGTATTCCTAACACACACTACTTGAAAATGCCTTCATAGAGGAGGTGAAACGTTGTGGTTCCATGTTGGATGAATAAATTCACTTTATTTGTTTAATGTATGTACATGTTATGCATATAAATGGGACACTAAAAACTATAGCAAAAGAGGAACAACTGTATGAAGTAAAGTAGCGAAGCCACTACACTCAGCAAATAATAACTTGTGAATTGTACGTGTTCAAGAAGGAGGTAACGAAACTTTCAACTCTGCAAATGCTGTCAAGCAGGAACTCCACTATCAGAAATGTTTACCTTCTAGGCAGATTTCTGTATGCTTATTCCCCTTGGATATACCAGAAGTTACTCATCTGGGTGAAGTTGACACTACTCTATCTATGCTACAAATGAATTGAATGGCAATAATAATAATACATGTATAAGGAACTTAGATTAAAAATTATTTTTCAAGGGGTTATCCAGGAGTTTTCAAGTTTTGTACAGGTCCTCACTCTGGTCCAGCACTGATACCCAGCTGTTCCGGTCCCGGAGGTTCTTGCAGCAGCCATATGCTGTTTAATGGTCACGTGCAGCGGCAGCCTATCGCTGGCATCAGCAGTCACATGCCGTTCATGGCAGCATCACCGCTGAGGCCAGCGATTGGCTGGAGCGACACGTGACCGATAAAAGGCACGTGACTACTCCAGGATCTTCTGGAACGGGGTGTCAGCGCTGGAAGGGGGGGGGGGGGTGTTTGAAAAGGTGAGTACCTGTTAACTATTTTATATCCTCCCCTACTCTGCTGCAAAATGTGAAAACCCCTTTGACTAAGGCCTTATTTACACGAACATGTGCGTATCAGTTCCGTGTGTCATCGGTGCGTGGCTGCATGTTTTTTGCGCATATGGCATCGTTATAACATGTGGTTTTGATGTTTATAAACAAATGAAGGAGGTAGTTTTATTATTCCCTTCATTTCTTCAACAACTGTAGCGCGAATCACGCACGGCCCATGGATGTGCGTCCGTGTACCGTGCGCAGTTTTCACGCAACCATTGACTTCAATGGGTGTGTGATGCGCGAAAAACGCTAAAGTATAGGACATGCTGTGAGTTTCACGCAGCGGACATACGCTGCGTGGAAAAACACGGAATGTCTGAACGGCCCCATTCAATAACATAGGTCCGTGCGATGTGCGTGATTTTCACGCGCGTATCATGGACGTGAACTACGCTCGTGTAAATAAGGCCTTATTGAGTCTATTTTCACCATACAGGAGCAGACATAATGTACTATATATGCAGTCTGTGCAGTAGCAAAGGGTTCCATGTAGGTAAAAGGGCTCACCACCATCTTAACTCCCTAAGGACCAGGGATATTTAAGTTATTTCATTTTAATTTTTTTTCTTACCTGCGTTCAAAGTGCCATAACTTTTCTATTTTTCCGTCAACATCGCCATATGAGGGCGTGTTGTAATTTTTTATACCACTATTTAAAGTAAGTTTCTCTTTATACATTCCACTAATATACCCCTTTCCCATAGGTAAATCTACTCTTTATTTTTTGACTGGGGTAGTTTAACCCCTTAATGACCAGCCTATTTTTTATGTTTGTCCATCGTCTCATTCCAAGAGCTATACGTTTTTTATTTTTGCGTTGACATAGCTGTATAAGGTCTTGCTTTTTGCGGGACAAGTTGTATTTTTTAATAGCACCATTTTGGGGTACATATAATTTATTTAACTTTTATGAACTTTTTTGGGGGGGAAATAGAAAAAAAACAGAAATTTCGCCACTTTTTTTTTTTTGCGTCCTAAATCGACGCCATTTACAGTGTAGTATAAATAACACTAACTTTATTCAGCGGGTTGTTACGATTGCAACGATACCAAATTTATATAGATTTTGTATGTTTTTTACTACTTTTACACAGTGAACTCAATTTTTTTTATTTTTTTTTTTAATTATTTGTTTTTGTGTCTCCATATTTGAAGAGCAATAACTTTTTTTATTTTTGCGCTGATGCAGTTGTAGGAGGGCTTTTTTTTTGCGGGACGACTTGTAGTTTTTATTGGTACCATTTTGGAGTAGATGCGACTTTTTGATCACTTTTTATCACTTTTTTTTTAAAGCAGGATTCAAAGAAAACAGCAATTTTTCCATTGTTTTTTATATTTTTTTTTTACGGTGTTCACCATGCGGGTTAAATAATGTAATAGCTTTATAGTCGGGGTCGTTATGGACGCGGCGATACCAAATATGTGTGAGGGAATGTTCACACGGCCTATTTTCGGGCCGTAAACACCCGAAAAATTGGGTCTGTTCCGACGGGCCATTTTTTTACGCAGCTGTTATGAAAAACGGCCGCGTAAAAAGACGCCTGCGAAAAAGAAGTGCATGTCATTTCTTGGGATGTTTTTGGAGGTGTTTTTCATTGACTCCATTGAAAAACAGCTCCAAAAACTGCCGTAAAATACGCCGCAAAAAACACGAGTTGCTACAAAAACGTCTGAAAATCAGGAGCTGTTATCGCCTGAAATCAGCTCCGTATTTTCAGATGGTTTTTGGTCACTGCGTGTGAACATACCCTAACTTTTTAACTTTATTTTGTTTTTTTAATAGTAAAGCATTTTTTAAGGGGAGAAAGTGGTTTTTCATTTTTTTTTAATTAACTTTATTAAATTAATTTATTTTTTTTTATTTTTTTTTACTAGTCCCATTAGGGGACTTTAATATGCGATCATCTGATCGCTTTTATAATACACTGCAATACTATTGTATTGCAGTGTATTACTGCCTGTCCGTCTAAAACGGACAGGCATCTGCAAGGCCATGCCTCTGGCATGACCTTACAGGCAGACCTGGGGGCCTTTATTAGGCCCACGGCTGCCATCGGAGACACAGACACTCGGCAATCTTATTGCCAGGTGTCAGTGGGATGAGAGGGAGCTCCCTCCCTCTCTCCAAAACAACTCAGACGCGGCGCTCACTATTGAGCGCCGCATCTGAGGGGTTAAACGGCTGAGATAGATACTGATATCGATCTCACCTGTTTGAGCAGGGATGCCCCCCCCCCCCCCCCCCCAGCCCTCAGCTACCTCTGGCAGCAGGGAGATTTAACGACTCCCTGCTCTATTTATTTATTCTGATGCAGCGCCAGGAAAAGGCGTATGCATCAGAATAAATCTCATTAGTGGCCGCCGTGAAAAGGCGTATTGGCGGTCACTAACAGGTTAAGAAAATGTAGTATAAAAACCTATAACATCTTTTCTAGAGGTGCAGAGTAAAATGATTTTAATGTTAATACAAACCTAAAAGTATAGAAAACGCATGTGAGGCTGCATTCACATCTGCGTCAGGGCTCCGTTCCGTCTGAACTTTCCATCAGAGCGGAGCCCTGACAGACACAAACGGAAACCATAGGTTTCCGTTTCTATCACCATTGATTTCAATGGTGCCGGATCCGATGCCAATGGTTTCTGTTTGTCTCTGTTGTGCAAGGGTTCCGTTGTTTTGACAATCAATACCGTAATCGACTGCGCTATTCATTCCGTCAAACTGACGGAACCCTTGCACAATGGAGACAAACGGAAACCATTGTTATAGGATCCGTCACCATTGAAATCAATGGTGATGGAAACGGAAACCTATGGTTTACGTTTGTGTCAGTCAGGACTCCATTCCTACAGAAAGCTCAGACGGAACGGAGCCCTGACGCAGATGTGAACGCAGCCTCACTATACTTTTAGGTTCGTATTAACATTAAAATCATTTTAATCTGCACCTCTAGAAAAGATGTTATAGGTTCCGGAACGTCGGAATGGAGTCCTGACGCAGATGTGAACGAAGCCTGACAGAGTACATTAAGTTTAGCAAGACTTTAAAAAATGAAGAGCAAGAAATGCCTCAGACATGCTCAGAAACCTGTATTACCACTACAGCTGCAAACCTATATATCAACTAGAAAAGTTACTTATGATAATATTAGGAAAATGTGAGTATCAGAAAAAGACTCCATTCAGAATGTAAATAATCATATAAATCACATACAATACAGCTTGTAAAAGTACAAGGTATACGGTATTTAACGTTTTTGGCGCTACTTTCCAAAGTGATTAGCAAACTGTAATATAGCAATATGTTAAAGGTATTTCTGTAATAATTCCTTTGCCTGAGAAAGTGGTCAAAATATGGACCTGCCCTTCAGGAGAATTCAACTAACCACACCACCGTCCAGAGAACGTAACTACTTAACCAGTCCTTAGCCCTACTGGCGCTTACTATCTAATTTCTCGGACAACATAAATACGCATACTTTGGTTTTTGGCTTGTTTTCCAGACTGTATTTGGAGAGTGGTAAACAAATGAAGTAACAAGTGGAGGCCGCCCATGCAAGAACAGAGGACATACAACGGAATACAGATGCTGCTTTGGTTTACTGTGATATGAGTAATTTTTTACAAACGTTATTGTATTTTTTGCGCCGATTTTCATAAACGCTAGATTAAAAATAAATAAAACACTGCAGCTCTGCAATTACAAAAAAAATTAATGCACAGATTATCCATTAAAATGAAAACATACAAATGTAATAGAAATATATTGGGCAGCCCTTTGGCAAACTTTCTGAAATGTATCATGTTCATGGCTGTTTTCTTTCCATTATGTGTGTCCTCAGACGTTCTCCAGTACACAAGTCTATTGCACCTATAGTAATAGACGTGTGCTCAAGTGTCATGCTTAATCAAACACATGGACAATGAATATCTATGGTAAAAGATACAATAAAGGAACGACTAACCTCTTTCTTTATTCTGTTCTCAGCGACCTGTATCCGATGATCCATCTCCTCTTCTAGCTCGCTCAGCTGCATAGATGCTTTGTCCTGGGCTCTGCAAATGAAAATGAAAACCATCAGCAAACAAAAACTGTCAAATTCTTCCCCTACATTCGTTCCATACACGGAAAGGAGGATTTGAGAACTGCAGGAAAGTCTTTCTTGCAGTGTAATGGGATATGATTTTCTCAATGTTTGCACTGCCCAATATGATGGCATTCGTGTAAATCCAAGGATTTGCTCAGGTAATTCCGCGAGCAATAATAGTTGACTCATGGTATTATGGACCTTATTTTGCATAGACAAATCATATCCACAGGTTTACTCAAAAATAGATTGTACCTTAAGGCTGGATTCACACGAGCACATTACGTCCGTAATTGACGGACGTATTTCGGCCGCACGTCCCGGACCGAACACAGTGCAGGGAGCCGGGCTCCTAGCATCATAGTTATGTACGATGATAGGAGTCCCTGCCTCTCCGTGGAACTACTGTCCCGTACTGAAAACATGATTACAGTACAGGACAGTTGTCCGGCAGCGAGGCAGGGACTCCTAGCATCGTACATAACTATGATGCTAGGAGCCCGGCTCCCTGCACTGTGTTCGGTCCGGTACTTGCGGCCGAAATACGTCCGTCAATTACGGACGTAATGTGCTCGTGTGAATCCAGCCTAATAGTTCTAGTAAATGGCTCCTACCTTTGTTATTATGGGTGGCTGCAAAATATATTATATAATTATCCACCCTTAGGGCTCATGCACCCAGCAAGGGCAGATAACATCTAGTTGTCAATTTATTCATACATTTCCAGTAGGAATAATAGAGGAACGGCACATTGTAGAGTTCTAAGAAAAGCTCAATAATTGTGGAATGCAAGTATTTACTAAACCAGTCATGTCAAGAAATCTAAGGGTATGTTCACACAGGCTATTTTCGGCCGTTTTTTGGGCCGAAAAACAGCCGAAAAAATCGGAAGCAGAACGCCTCCAAACATCTGCTCATTGTAGGCAATGAATCGTGTAGGGAAAGTGCCAAGGACTGCCAGGGATGGAGGAGGAGAGGTGAAAAGTTAATGAAATGCCCAGGGATCCAGGATTGGTTACAGGGTGGTGCGAGGGGTGTGGTAAAGTTAATAAGTGTGAAGGTTCAAGTGCAGTTCCCCCTCTCACCTTCTGCTCCAACGAGAAGTACACCCACCCACCCTCCCTCCCTCCCCTGTGGTTATGATGGTTTTGAATGATCATGAGTACTGTGGTTTCGGCATTTTTCTTTGGCTCTTTTTCTTGTTGCAGATGTCACAGCTGGCGGAGTTTAGCTAAGTAGGCGGTTTGGTACCCTACATGCCCACTGGAATAGCGATTTGATGGCATCTCAGGCTTTGGAACAAACAACATTAAAAAGGATAAAGCCTTCAAGATGAATTTAAGTGTTAAATTATTCAAATAAAGTGTTTTGAAAATAAAGCTGTGGCCACTCCACTTCCCAATAAAGCGTGTCCTGGTTTTATTATAGAATAAAGAGTAATGGACCCTGGGCGGTGTGATGGTATGAAGGTGGATATCCATGAGGTCTTGATTTCAATGGGAAATACGGCGTTCTGTTCCGATGGGCCGTAAATGTACATATAATTTATTGATTCACTTTTAAAAACTTTTTTGAGGGGGGGAATGGAAAAAAACCTGACATTTCGCCACACTTTTTTGCGTCCTAAATCTATCCCGTTTACCGTGTCTTATAAATAACACTAACTTTATTCAGCGGGTTGTTACGATTGCAACGATACCAAATTTGTACAGATTTTGTATGTTTTACTACTTTTACACAGTAAACACCTTTTTTTTTTTTTTTTTCAAAATTATTTGTTTTTGTGCCTCCATATTTGAAGAGCAATAACTTTTATTATTTTTCCGCCGATGCAGTTGTATTTTTTTTTTGCAGGACGACTTGTAGTTTTTATTGGTACCATTTTGGTGTATATGCAACTTTTTGATCACTTTATCCTATTTTTGTTTTAGGCAGGATTCAGCAATTTTTCCATTGTTTTTTTTATATTTTTTACGGTGTTCACCGTGCGGGTTAAATAATGTTATAACTTTATAGTCAGGGTCGTTACGGACACGGCGATACCAAATATGTGTGAGGGTATGTTCACACGGCCTATTTTCGGAAATGCCCGAAAAAGCCAGAAAAATCGGAAGCAGAACGCCTCCAAACATCTGCCCATTGATTTAAATGGGAAAAACGGCGTTCTGTTCCGACAGGCCATTTTTTTACGCAGCTGTTATGATTTAAAGGTCTTGATTTCAATGGGAAATACGGCGTTCTGCTCCGATGGGCCGTAAATGCCTGCGAAAAAGAAGTGCATGTCACTTCTTGGGCCGTTTTTGGAGCCGTTTTTCATTTACTCTCTCCAAAAACGGCCATGAAAAACGCGAGTTTGCTTAAAAAATGTCCGGAGCTGTTTAACAAGGGGAACCAGCCTCTGATTTTCAGATGTTTTTGGCTAAGTGTGTGAACATAGCCTTAACAAAAAACAGTTGAAAATACAGAGCTGTTTTCAAGGGGAAACAGCCAATGATTTTCAGTCGTTTTTTAAGTAACTTGCTTTTTTTGCAACGTTTTTACGGCCGTTTTTAGAGCTGTTTTTCTATTGAGTCAATGAGAAACGGCTCCAAAAACGTCTCGAAGTGACATGCACTTCTTTTTACGAGGCGTTTTTTTTACGCGCCCATTTAAAAAAAAAAAAATGGGAACACCGTTTTTCCCATTGGGCAGATGTTTGAAGGGTCATTTACGGCCCGAAAAACGGCTGAAAATAGGCCGTGTGAACATACCCTTCCAGTTCCTCATTAAACGTTTTCAGAAATTGTCATACATTATAGCACAGATCTAGGTCAGCTCATAGCTGGCGGCGTAGATTTGACTTTTTGGGCAGATATGCGCCTAATTTATTAGATGACATGCGCCTCTTAATATAAGCGCATCTTATTCCAGCGCTTTTTAGATTAAAACTGACGTATGAAAGCCCAGTCTTAATAAATTCCCCCTATGTGTTTAAATTTATCTTTATTTTCATGTGTTGAAATGTGTTTGCTTTCAGTGAATAAAAACATATTTGTTTACATTCAGAGGCTGCAAAACTGTACATATCTAGTCCTGCTGTCAGCTGAGAAGTGGATACAATGGCTAGGCAATGCTCTGTGAGCTAAACACAGCAGAAGCCCCAATCTCATTGATAGTTTGGTACAATGTAGCAGTCTGAAGTCTAATGTTGGCCAATGTTTACCAAGTAAAGACGGAAATAGCACTATGTTGGAGGTCCATAACTTTTAAAGTAGCTGGAAAGTACAATGGAACTTTTCATATAACGCATGTAAGAAGGAGATAAAAGTACCTTTTCACCGCAATAGCCAAATTTTCCATTTCTGTGCTTTGAAGTCTGATCTCCCGAACAAAGTTTCTGATGACATGCTCATATTGCTGGATTAAGAGTGGTTCCACTATGGTGATGTTCTGGTACAGTATGTTGGCTTGTTCTTTCCTGCAGAGTAACGGAAGCCATAAATAATAGCTACATATGTTCAGTCATATACACACATTCTATAGAAAGTAATAATCTGATCCAACACACTGATCCTGCGTAGGCGTAGAATTTCTAAGACTTTGAGGAGCTCTTACAAGACAGGTAATGACTTTGGATAGTGGTCAAACAGGAACGATCGCATACAGTAGGCTATGTGTGAATTCCCAATATATCGGCAACGGATCTATCAGCAAAAAATATTTTAGGCAGAAGTAAACAGAACTTTAAATATTCAACTGTGGTCCCGCCACCTATAGTTGTGTCCAGTCCAAGATACATGCATATCAGCTACGATTTGGAGTCAAGACCAGACCACTAATACATCCAGGAAAAAGAAAACATCAGAAAACCATTTAGCTAACCAAGATTTCAATGTGTTGGATATCACTGGGACACCGCAGCTAATGAATATTCCGAAATACTGTCTAATTCCATTTCATGGCTACAGACCAAGAGATGTTGGCTGGTACTAGGTTTATCTTGTATCATTCATATATATATATATATATATATTAGAATAAAGTCCCACAGCACTCCGTAATAGTAACTATTACGGAGTGCTGTGGTACTTTCTTCTATATTTATCTACATCCCTTGGATCGGGATTACCCGCTTGCGCCATTGTGGAATTGAAATTTGAGTGCTGCTCCCTCTTTACTTTATATATACATTTTTAATGACAGCCACTCCAAACTTATTTCATATTCATTATTCTGTTCCAAACCACCATATGAAGTTTTAGGCACAGCTTCACCAACCCAATAAAGTTAGAGCTAGAGTATCAATATTGGCAGATTGGCATGACACGGACATTATCAAAACACCTGATGATACTACAGCCAATTACAAGTACATGTGATGGTATCTCAAATGAGCAAACAGGTCCACATTCCAATGTAGCATCAAAGTCGAAATTACACAACATCGATGGGACATCCACTGGTAAAAACCAAAAGGTGACTGGTCCTGTAAATCAATGCTGGATGGCAAGAGTAACCACATTAGGCCCCATGCACATGATCGTGGAATTAGTCCGTAATTACGGACCCATTCACTCCTATTGACCACGGACACATTCCTGTATATTTACGGAAAGGTGTAAGTGCCATAGAAACGCTCCGCAAAAATAGGACATGTTCTATTTTTTGCTTTTTACAGACCGTGCTCCCATACTTTATATGGGAGCACGACCCGCAAATGCAGGCGACTGCCAGCAGCCGGCCGTGCCTGTAATCACGGACCATGATTACGGGCACGGTCGTATTGAGGACCTTATTGAGAACATAAGTGACACACACTTTAAGACACCCAAACTAAGGTCTCCAGTTAATGAATTCCTGTATCTAAATTGGCTCTAAAAATGTTCTGTATCCTAGAAATGCTTCATACCACAACTGAACTGTCCGCTTTACAATCAGAGATTACATAGATAAACTAGTTCTAATCATAATGTTAGAAAATGTATTTCAATGGTGACGGATCATGATCAGATGGTATCCGTTTGTCACCGTTGTGTAAGGGTTCCATCGTTTTGACGGAATGAATAGTGCAGTCGACTACGCTATTCATTCCGTCAACATGACGGAACCCTTAGACAACGGTGACAAACACAAACCATTTCCACCGGATCCATCACCATTGAAATAAATGGTGATGCAAATGGAAACCTATGGTTTCCGTTTGTTTCAATTTGGATTCCTTTTATGGGTTCCACTGACGGAAAGGTCTGACGGAACTCATGAATGATACAGATGTGAATGAGTTTATTCATCTTTACAGCACACGTGTCATTTATATGTATTTGTTATAAGTAGATTGTTAAAAAAATAAACAGATTTTGCCATTGTGTTTACTTGTGCCAAAATATTCTGATGACTGATAATTCAGCATTCTGCCTCTTTATATAGCTTCCCATATGTATTGCTACTGTATAAATAGTATATGTCAGATTAAACAGCAATTCCATAAACCTGTGGAATGAAATGAATTACGACATACTATTTCAGTGTCGGATCTGTCTTGTTACCATTCTCTACACAATACCTCTATAGTATTAGAAATTGATACATATTTCCCTTTTCTCTTTATTTTACCTTTTCATCAACAAGCAATAAGATGCTCTGAGACGAACCCCAAATCAGGGTGTTTTTATCGCCTTTTTTTTAACGTTCTTATTGCAGTTTCAAAGTGTTTCACCTGTAATAGCCGAAGAGCCGGAAACTGGTTTGAAAAAGTTTTTCAAAGCAATTGAGAAGCACATAAAAATGCGAGAAAAAAAAAAGCGGATAAGAACGTCCTAGCCTAAACGTAAAAATGTGATTTCCTTTCACTGCAATGTCACTATTGTAGTATTATGTGTTTTGGCTCCTGTGCAAGAATCACACTCCACTTACGTCATGTAGTATTATCAGGTACTAAGCATGATTGTCTGTTATCAGGTTACTGTAATTGCTCTGGAACGACAGGGTCGCTGCTAAGTGCTTATTGTAATAATCTGTGAAAATACCTGCACAGGAAGCATGCTCATGTAGTATTACACAAGACTATATAGAACTAGAGTGTGCAGACTTATATACTGTATAGAGTTCAGGTTTGGGAGCCCACTTCCTGCACCTCTGCTTATTCTTCCCCCATATGACCACAGATGCCTAAGGTTGTCCAGAAAAGTTAGACGGCTAGTTAGCCAACAGCTATCACCCTCAATTTCCCCAATAATATGTATCACAGAGGGGCAGACTTAGGGCGGGTTCACACATGGCGGAATTTCACTTAAATTCCGCTGCGGACACTCCGCAGCGTTAATCCGCAGCGGAGCCGTTTCTCCATTGACTTTCACTTTAATTTAGCAGTGTTCGTTTACACGATGCGTACAATTCCGCTGCGGAGCATAGGCTGCGGAGCGGAATTTGGTGTCCGCAGCATGCTCTGTCTGTTGCGGAGCAGTGGCGGACTGGTTGCGGACTCATGGCGGAATTTCTCCATTGACTTCAATGGAGAGTCAAAATTCCGCAATGAAGTCCGCAGATCTTATGTGTGCTGCGGAGCGTATTGTTTTTACTACCATGACATTTCTTCATTCTGGCTGGACCTATGTATTTCTAGGTCTACAGCCAGACTGAGGAAGTCAATGGGGCTCCCGTAATGACGGGAGCGTTGCTAGGAGACGTCTGTAAATAGTCACTGTCCAGGGTGCTGAAAGAGTTACGCGATCGGCAGTAACTGTTTCTGCACCCGGGACAGTGACTACCGATCTCAATATACATGTATCTGTAAAAAAAAATATAAGTTCATACTTACCGAGAACTCCCTGCGTCTGTCTCCAGTCCGGCCTCCCAGGATGACGTTTCAGTGTAAGTGACGGCTGCAGCCAATCACAGGCCAAGCACAGGCTGCAGCGGTCACATGGACTGGAGCGTCATCCAGGGAGGTCGGGCTGGATGCCGAAAGAGGGACGCGTCACCAAGACAACGGGCGGTAAGTATGAATTTCTTTGACTTTCACTAGGGAAAGTGCTGTCCCTTCTCTCTATCCTGCACTGAATAGGGAGAAGAGAAGCACTTTTCCTGCAGTCCGCAGCGGCCAGTCCGCATCAATTTTCTGCACATTTTGTGCAGATCCGCTGCAGAATCTGCAACGCAGATTCTGTGCGGCATTGATGCGGACAGTTGCGGAGGAATTCCGCCATGTGTGGTCATGCCCTTACTTAGACTGGCTTGAATACTTTATTAAGGAGCATGCCTCTTAGTAAATTTGTTGCATCTTCTGCTGTCCGTGCACCAGAAAGGGAAATCTCCTCCGGCTACGAGCTGGCATAGGTTTCCGTTATAATTTACGCCAGCTTCTGACGTAAATTATAGTGAATTTGTCAGGCCAGGAGTGACACCGTCCCCTTACACTAAGCCAAGCCCCCTTTTGAAAAGTTTCAGGGTTGGCAGAAACAGGTAAAACGTCACAAATTATTGCGCAAATATGACACTAAAGTGGCTTTACCTTTCTATAAATTCCCCCCCCCCCCCAGAGCATTTCAACAAACTGGAGGACAGAAGATGCTGCCAGACACCTCTGGCAATAATTGTCTTTTGAAAAAACAAATGTAAAAATGTTATCTGTTGGAACGTTGTTTCTCTACAGAAGTGATGCTCAAGGATGCTGCACACAGCTGGGCAACATAATGAAAATGAAAAATAACTACTTCTGAGCTATTGTGGCATCATCTGGTGACCATTCAGACACATATATAGGTACCTTTCTGTTTTTTTCATAAGCTAGGAAAACAACTTCAAGGGTTGCAGTAATTCAACTTTAGTTATAGGCTGTGTTTAAGTTTAGTTATAGGCTGAGTTCACACTGGGCGGATACGCTACGTAAAAGCAGACAGCGTACCCGCCCTGTGCGCCACAGGGAATTGCAGGCGAAAAACCGCACCAAATTGTGCTGCAGTTTTTCACTCGGAATGTCTAGCTAGCAGGCCGGCCTCCTGGGATGACGTTTTTGATTGGCTGCAGCAGTGGTCACATGGGATGAAACGTCATCCCAGGAGGCTGGCCTGGAGGAAGAAACACAGACTTCTGGGTAAGTATGAGAATTTTTTTTTTTCCTGAGTTGCGTTTTTTGCGGCAGAATTCAATGGGGAAAACCTGCAACAAATAAGCAGCGTTTATGCAAATACAATTGACATGCTGCGGAATAAAATTCCATACCGCATGTCAATTTCTGAGCGGTTTTTCCGCACAGTATTTATGCAGCGTGTGAAAGGGATTTGTTCAAATCTCATCTACTCTGCTGCTACTGAAAATCTGCATTATTTACGCAACGTATGAACTGACCCACAGTGGATTCTGCAGCAGCCGTTTTTTACATTTGTTTCTATACATTTTTAGGAAACTTAGGTCAGACATTGCAGAAAATAACGGTGCAGAATTTAGGCTGCGGTGCAGAATTTTCCCTCCGCAGCATGCACTGTCTGTTGCGGAGAAGCAGCGGAATTTCACTGCGTATTTCAGCCTTTGCAATGCAAAAACTGAAATCTGTTACAAGTCCGCTGTGATATCTGCAACGTCTGAATTACCTGTCAAATATGCAAATGTTGCTGCAGATTCGTAGCGTAATTGCCCCGAATCTGCACCAACATTTGCAGAGGAAAAATTCTGCCACGTCTGAACGTGGCCTAAGCCTTCGTTCACATCTGCGTCGGGACTCCGTTCATGGTTTCCGTCTGAGCTTTACGTAAGGGGAACCCATGAACGGAATCCAAACTGAAACAAACAGAGACTATACGTTTCATAACCATTGATTTCAAGGGTGACAGATCTGATGCAAATGGTTTCCATTTGTCACCGTTGTGTAAGGGTTCCAACGTTTTGACGGAATCAATACCGTAGTCGACGACGCTATTCATTCCGTCAAAATGATGGAACCCTTACACAACGGTGGTGCAAACGGAAACCTATGGTTTCTGTTTGTTTCAGTTTGGATTCCTTTCATGGATTCCCCTGATAGAAAGCTCCAACGGAACCCATGAACGGAGTCTCGACCTAGATGTGAATGAAGCCCAACTCTGCTCAATACTAAAATGAATGGAGTGTGTAGCCTGCAAGTGAATAAACAGCATAGAGCACTTATTAGGATAAGTTCACACAGGCAGATTTGTTGCAGAAATTTCTGCGACTGAAAATTATTATTCAACTGAATGGAACTTGCAGAAACCTATGCACCTGCTGCAGAAACTAGGGATGTCCCAATACCAGAATTTGGACTTCGATACCGATACTGTGTGTAGCATTGCGATTTCGATACCAATTCGATACTTTGCCAACAGTAATAAAAAAAAAAAACTTCTTCCATTTTGAGATGTGAGGCGCGAGGTGTGATGATGAATTTTGAATGTGCCTCACATTAATAGTAATTAACCCCATCATGTTTCTCAGTCATAATAGGTTAATGTGTAAGGTACATGATGGGGTTAATTACTATTAGGGTATGTTCACACGGCAGCGTCCGTAACGGCTGAAATTATGGTGCTGTTTTCAGGAGAAAACAGCACCGTAATTTCAGCGGTAATGGCATGTGCAGGCGTCTTTTGCTGCGTCCATTACGGACGTAATTGGAGCTGTTTTTCCATGGAGTCCATGGAAAACGGCTCCATTTACGTCTGAAGAAGTGACAGGCACTTCTTTGACGCGGGCGTCTTTTTTTAGGCGCCGCCTTTTGACAGCGGCGCGTAAAAAAAATGACCGTCGGCACAGAACATCGTAAGACCTATTCAAATGAATGGGCAGATGTTTGCCGCCGCTTTTGAGCCGCATTTTGGGACGTAATTCGGGGCTAAAATGCCCGAATTACGTCCGTAAATAGTGTGTGTGAACCCAGCCTTAATGTGAGGCACATGGAGGTTCAATTTATCGCACCTCGTGCCTCACATTAATAAGTGATAGAAAGCAGTTTTTATTTTATTTTTTACTGCGCACACATCATTGTTGTGCAGGTTATTACAGCCGCGCCAATACCCAATATGTGTATTTTATGTATTGAGACTTATTTTAATGTTTATTGTAAAAAAGGTGTATGTGTATTTTTTAAAATGTAATATTACTTTATGTTTTTACTTTATTTTTAAACTTTAATGTACTGGCATATATCTATATACCAGTACATAAGCCTGTGTACGTATAGTACACAGGCAGTTGTTAGGACATACCACAGTATGCCCTAACAGGAAATATGGTAAGACAGCCCTGGGGTCCTTCAATGGACCCTGGGCTGTCTGCCCATATATGGTATGTCCCTCAATCGCGTCACAGGGATTCCTGTGACGCGATCCAGGGGTATCCCCCCTTCTCATTTTCTCCTGAATGCTGCGTTCAGCTTTGATCACAGCATTCAGGGGAATAGCGGCGGAGATGAGGGGTTTCTCTGATCTCCGCCGTTATAGAGCGGGGCTGCGGCTGTGTAATACAGCCATTGCCCCGCTCCTGACATGAAGTGTGCGTGCGGTCAGCAGGAGGTAATACGGCTGGCGCTGAACTAATGAGCGGCGGTCCAGGCACTGAAGACAGAACATGGGGGTGTTTTGCAAGGCGCCTGCCATGTTCTGTCTTCAGTGCCGCCGCAAATTAGTGCAGCGCTGGCCGCATCGTATCATCCTAACGGCGCGCACTTGTCAGGACTCAGGAGCGCGGCAATGACTGTATTACACAGCCGCAGCCCCGCTCTCATACATTCATGTGTTACTATACTGAGCTGTGTTTAGTATCGAAATACATGAAATAACGGTATCGAACCGTTTGGGAATGCAGAGTATCGAAACAGTATCGAAGTTTCGATGCATCGTGCATCCCTAGCAGAAACAACCCCATTCAAATGAACAGAACCGATTTTCAGTTGCAGTTCGGTTGTTTAGAATGTGGTGTCAGATTTTCAGTAAGGGTATGTTCACGCGCAAACTCAAAAACGTCTGAAAATAGGCCGTGTGAACATACCCTAAGGGTATGTTCACACGGCTTAGCAAAATACGTCTGAAATTACGGAGCTGTTTTCGCCTGAAAACAGCTCCATGATTTTCAGACGTTTTTTAACAACTCGCGTTTTTCGCGGCATATTTTACGGACGTTATTGGAGCTGTTTTTCAATGGAGTCAATGAAAACCGGCTCCAAAAACGTCCCAAGAAGTGACATGCACTTCTTTTTCGTGGGCGCCTTTTTACGCGCTGTATTTTGACAGCGACGCGTAAAATAACACCTCGTGGGAACGGAACATCGTAAAACCCATTGCAAGCAATAGGCAGATGTTTGTAGGCGTAACGGAGCCGTTTTTTCAGGCGTAATTCGAGGCGTAAAACGCCTGAATTACATCTGGAAACAGTGCGTGTGAACCCAGCCTCACAGTAATCTCTAAGCCAGGGGTCTCAAACTCGGCCGGGTAAGTGGGCCGCATATAGAAAAAATGGGAAGTTGACGGGCCGCATTACTTTCAAATTTGATACAATACAAAATTATTGTTAATCAATTAGTTATTTGAACTACTATAACACTATATTACTAGAATAATAATACTACATTACTATAATAATAGAGCTAGGTTTAAAAATTGAGATATTTCTCTACGTGCTTATTTCAACAATCCAGCTTTCCAGTTTAAGTGTCGCTAAATGCAGTCCGGCGGCTCAGTTAGCACACATGTCAAGATTGGGCAGCCCCTTTTTAGATAGTGCCGCAGTGCCCTCTGTGGATGCTGCAGCAGTGCCCTCTGTGGATGCTGCCGCAGTACCCTCTGTGGATGCTGCCGCAGTGCCCTCTGTGGATGCTGCCGCAGTGCCCTCTGTGGATGCTGCCGCAGTGCCCTCTGTAGATAATGCAACACACCCCTAGATAAGGCCACAGTGCCCTCTGTAGATAAGGCCACAGTGCCCTCTGTAGATAAGGCCACAGTGCCCTCTGTAGATAATGCAACACACCCCTAGATAATGCCAGTGTCCTCTTCAGATACTGCCACACACCCACTTGTAGATAATGCCACAGTGCCCTCTGTAGAGGCTGCCACAGTGCCCTCTGTAGAGGCTGCCACAGTGCCCTCTGTACATTCTGCCACAGTGCCCTCTGTAGATGCTGCCACAGTGATGTCAGGGGCTTGCCCAGAGCTGGAGTCCCGGAGCAGAGCCGCTTCTGGCACTCTGTCTGGGATTCCAGCTCTGCTCCTGACATCACTGTCCATATATGGACAGAGATGTCAGGGGCAACCCCAGAGCTGGAGTCCCAGGCAGAGCGCTAGTAGGCTCTTCCTGGGACTCCAGCTGTGCTCCTGGCATCACTGGGACTCCTGCTCTGGGGAAGCCCCTGACATCATTGTCGATGTATGGACAGCGATGTCAGAGGCTCCCCAGAGTCCCGGAGCAGAGCCGATAATAGCGCTCTGCCCGGGACTTCGCTCTGGGGAAGACCCTGACACACTGTCTATATATGGGCAGCGATGTCAGGGAATTCCACAGAGTCCCGGAGCAGAGCCTGTACTAGCGCTCTGCCCAGGACTCCGGCTCTGGGGAAGCCCCAGACATCGCTGTTCATATGTGGACAGCGATGTCAGGGAATTCCACAGAGTCCCGGAGCAGAGCCGACACCAGCGCTCTGCTCTGCTCTGGGCAAGACCCTGACACACTGTCCATATATGGGCAGCAATGTCAGGGAATTCCACAGAGTCCCGGAGCAGAGCCTGTACTAGCGCTCTGCCCGGGACTCCGGCTCTGGGGTAGCCCCAGACATCGCTGTTCATATGTGGACAGCGATGTCAGGGAATTCCACAGAGTCCAGGAGCAGAGCCGACACCAGCGCTCTGCTCCGCTCTGGGCAAGACCCTGACACACTGTCCATATATGGGCAGCGATGTCAGGGAATTCCACAGAGTCCCGGAGCAGAGCCGACACCAGCGCTCTGCTCCGCTCTGGGTAAAATCCTGACACACTGTCCATATATGGGCAGCGATATCAGGGAATCCCACAGAGTCCCAGAGCAGAGCTTGCACTAGCGCTCTGCCCGGGACTCCGGCTCTGGGGAAGCCCAAGACATCGCTGTTCATATGTGGACAGCGATGTCAGGGAATCCCACAGAGTCCCGGAGCAGAGCCTGTACTAGCGCTCTGCCCGGGACTCCGGCTCTGGGGAAGCCCCAGACATCGCTGTTCATATGTGGACAGCGATGTCAGGGAATTCCAGAGTCTCGGAGCAGAGCCGATACTAGCGGCTCTGTGTCCCGCGGGCCGCAGATGAAAGCCCCAGGGGCCGCGTGCCTGAGACCCCTGCTCTAAGCAGTGCTAAAGGTATTTTTTCTCTCTATAGAGACCATTCATTCTGGAAAACAGTTGTGGTCCGTGATCAGATCTCACCAACCATTCCTTATAACATCCCTACTTTTGACCCAAATTTCTCTGTTGCTCTGTGCTCCTTTTTCTTTAAAGGGAACCTGTCACATTGAACATGCAGTCTGATCTGCAGGTGGTATGCTATAAAGCCGGAGGAGCTGAGCAGATTGATATGTAGATTATATATTCAGTATAAGGGCTTATTCAGACAAATGGGATATACGTCCGTGCAATTAGTCTATGGGGCCGTGCAGACAGTTGCGTGATTTTTACGCAGCGTGAGTCCGCTGTGAAAAACTCACGACATGTCCGTTTTTTGTGCGTATTTCGCGCATCACGCACCCGTTGAAGTCAATGGGTGCGTGAAAATAACGCATGCCACATGGAACCACGTGATTCGCGCAACAGCAGTAAAAGAATGAATGAAAAAAGAAAAACACCACGTGCTTTTCTGTTTACAAACATACAAACGGAGTGTCATAATGATGGCGGCTGCGAAAAGCACGCAGCCGCGCATCATATGGTGATGACACATGGAGCTGTTAAGTGCCTTTTGCGCGCACAAAATGCCACGTTTTTTGCGTGCGCAAAACGCACACGCTCGTGTCAATCCGGCCTAACTTGTATTTTAGAGATTTCAATCTCTGATCCCTGTGGGCGAGAGTCCGGTGGGTGGTCCTGCTCAGTGATTGACAGCCTTCCCTGCATTAGTGTGCATACAAAAATAGGGTAGAACCACCCACTGGACTCTTTAGCCCATGTTGAGCAGGGATCTAAATCAATAGATTATAAACTCTACTGAATCTTTTTCCACAAAACTATATATCAATCTACTCAGCTGTTTCTGCTCTGAAAAAAAGATTCTGCCTGCAGATCAGAGAGCATGTCCAACATGACAGGTTCAGTTTAACTGATAAATATATCTGCATGAATACATTTAGTATATTTCCACAGAAAGCATCTGTCTGGTTTTCAGCTGCATATTACACCCTAAGGGCATGACCAGACGTGGCGGAATTGCTCTGGAATTCCGCTGCGGACAGTCCGCAGCGGAAATCCGCAGCGTACACGTTTCTCCATTGCCTTCCACAGCTTTGTGGTTGGGTTCGTTTACACGTTGCGGACGATTCCGCTGCGGAGCATAGGCTGCGGTGCGGAAATTGGTGTCCGCAGCATACACTGACTGTTGCGGACGTGTAGCGGACTTGTTGCGGACTCATTGCGGAATTTCTCCATTGACTTCAATGGAGAGTCAAAATTCCGCAATAAAGTCCGCAGATGTTATGTGTGCTGCGGAGCGTATTGGTTTTACTACCATGACATTTCTTCATTCCGGCTGGACCTATGTATTTCTAGGTCTACAGCCAGACTGAGGAAGCCAATGGGGCTCCCGTAATTACGGGTGACTATGTGTGTGCACCCATAATTACGGGTGACTACGTGTGTGCACCCGTAATTACGGGAGCGTTGCTAGGCGACGTCAGTAAATAGTCACTGTCCAGGGTGCTGAAAGAGTTAAGCGATCGGCAGTAACTGTTTCAGCACTCTGGACAGTGACTACCGATCACAATATACAGCAACCTGTAAAAAAAATAGAAGTTCATACCTACCGAGAACTCCCTGCTTCTTCCTCCAATCCGGCCTCCCGGGATGACGTTTCAGTCCAAGTGACGGCTGCAGCCAATCACAGGCTGCAGCGGTCACATGGACTGCCGCGTCATCCAGGGAGGTCGGGCTGGATGTCGAAAGAGGGACGCGTCACCAAGACAACGGCCGGGTAAGTATGAATTTCTTTTACTTTTACTAGGGAAAGGGCTGTCCCTTCTCTCTATCCTGCACTGATAGAGAGAAGGGAAGCCATCTTCCCCTCAATACGCAACGGGTAGTCCGCATCAATTTAATGCTCATTTTAGGCAAAGCCGCAACAGAATCTGCAACTCAGATTCTGTGCGGCATTGATGCAGACAGTGGCGGAAGAACTCCGCCACGTCTGGGCATGCCCTAAGGGTACGTTCAGACGTAGCGGAATTGCTGTGGAATTCTGCTGTGGACAGTCCGCACTGGAAATCCGCAGCAGACAGTTTGTCCATTGGTTTCCACAACATTTTAGTTGCCTTCGTGCAGACGTTGCGGACAACTTCGCTGCGGACCATAGGCTGCGGTGCGGAATTTGGTGTCTGCAGCATAGACTGGCTGTTGCGGACTTGAATTTCTCGATTTACTTCAATGGAGTTTCAAAATTATGCAATGAAATCCGCAGATGTAATGTGTGTTGCGTTGCGGATTGCTTTCAGGAACAGGATATTTCATCATTCTGGCTGGACCTATGTGTGTTGAGGTCTATAGCCAGACTGAGATGAAATGTTTGAAAGAGAGCAGGGTGTGATCTGCACCTGAATCTGCAACGACAAATCCGCAGCATTTTACATGACATTTCAGCCAAATCCGCAACGGAATCTGCAACGCGGATTATGTGCGGCATTGATCCGGACAGTGTCTGCAGAATTCCGCCACGTCTGAACATGCCCTTACGTGTATATTATTTAGTAATTTGATGCAATTTAAACCACCATTTCTATATACAGATGCTTTTTGTTATAATGTATAAACCTAAAACTATTCAAGCATGTAGCTATGCTCCAAAAACATACAAATAGAGAATTTACATAGGGAATTTAGATGGTGATCCCCACTGGGGACAGTGAGTGATGACAAATTCCGTATAGTGCTGTGGAATATGTTGGCGCTATATAATTAACAGAAATAAATAATTAAGATATGAATTTAAAAATAAAAGTGTCCCTCCTGATAATTTTTTATCAGAATGTCAATAAATTTGCGAACTTTTATATTAGAAAATATCTAAGAGTAAACTGTGAAATGATGTTAAAAGTTATGTCTTTACTACTCTGATAAAACAGTGCAGCACTAGTGCTTTCTTCCGTTCTACGGTATTTAGAAAAGGTTGCATCAGCCAACAGAAAGCTGCTGGGAGTGAAGCCTTATAACTGACTTTTATCAGACAGAGATAAGTTAATATTTGCGTGCGGAAAAACAGACCATATTAAAGATCACCTCTAATGCCAGTGATACGTTTCACCAGTTTCTCATATACCACATGCTTTTCATGGTAGAATAAGTATAAACTTAGGGAGCAATACGATAACTACTGAGAACATGAACAAAAGGTTCCGTCAGACCTTTCCGTCAGGGGAACCCATGAACGGAACCCAAACTGAAACAAACGGAAACCATAGCTTTCCGTTTGCATTACCATTGATTTCAATGGTGATGGATCTGATGCAAATGCTTTCCTTTTGTCCCCGTTCTGTAAGGGTTCCGTTGTTTTGACGGAATCAAAAGCGCAGTCGACTACACTATTGATTCTATCAAAACAACGGAAACGTTACATAATGGTGACAAACGGATTGACATCAATGGTAATGCAAACGGAAAGCTATGGTTTCCGTTTGTTTCAGTTTGGGTTCCGTTCATGGGTTCCCCTGACGGAAAGGTCCGACGGAACCCATGAACGGAGTCCTGATGCAGATGTGAACGAAGCCTTATACAGCCAAGCAGCTGCAAGTGATGGCGTAGGTACAGCTCCTGTGTCCGCACCATCACCATTATGTACTATTACGTCAATTAACGGAAACTTGTTAGTTTCCATGACTTACTATTACATCATAAGGCAGGAAGGGGTTAAAGTGTCCCCACAGTGATTCCTTCAGGTTTCTAATCTAGAAAAAGGCCCCATGCCCACGACCGTAGAATTCACCCGTAATTACGGTCCGTAATTGCGGTCCTTAATTACAGACCTATTCACTTCTATTGTCCATGGACACCTTCCTGTATATTTACGGGAAGGTGTCCATGCCCAAGTCCATGCCATAGAAAGGCTCCGCAAGAGATAGGACATGTCCTATTTTTTGCTTTTTTTGGACTGTGCTTCCATACTTTATATGGGAGGACGGCCTACAAATGCGGGTGGCTGTCCGCAGCTGCCAGCGGCCAGCTGTGCCCGTAATCATGGACAGTGATTACGTGCACGGTCGTTTGCAGGGGGCCTATAATAATGAGTGTTCTATGCTGATTAGTAGCTTCATTCACTCGCAAGCAGCACAATCCATTTATTTTAATATGGGACAGAGTAGAAGAGAACTTAAATTACTGCAGCCCTTTACTTTCTACCTGCTGATGTCCGCTGCAGGAGATATAGATAGAATAACTTGGAAGAAAAAGGGAGTTACAAGCTGTCTGTTTGTCTGTATAGAGAACTTTTAACCTGCCGACGCAACCATTTTGTATTTTTTCATTTTCATTTTTTTTCACCCCGGTTTTCAAAAGCTGTATTTATTTTTTACATCTACATAGCCGTAAGAAGGCTTGTTTTTTTTGCGGGACGAGTTGTAGTTTTTAATGGCACCATTAAATTTACCATATAATGTACAGGGGAAATGAAAAAAAATACTTTGTCTTTGGAAAAAAAACTTTGATTCTTCCATTATTTTTTGGGTTTCGTTTTTACGGCATTCACTGTGCGGTATAAACAACATGTTAACTTTATTCTGCGTGTCAATACGATTACGGCGATACCACATTTTTATAGTTCTTTTATGATGTACCACTTTTACAAAAAAACAACCCAAAAAAATATTCTGTGTCGCTATATTCTGAAAGCCTTAACTTTTTTTTTCTAGGAATGGAGCAGTGTGAGGGCTTGTACATATGACTTTTTATTCACAATGTTTAAAGTTAGCTCAGGTGCCTAAAGAAAAGTAATTCTGGGTTTTGTTTTGTTTTTTGCTATGGTGTTTACCCTGCATGAAATTACATTCTATCAGAATAGTTTGGACTTTTATGGACGTCAGTATATTCTAATTTTTACCTCTGGCAGGGTTTAATGGAAGCAAAGAGATGGCAGATATGAGGGACTTCATTAGGCCCCCAGGTTGCCATGACAGCCATCGGCACCTGGCTATCGCATTTCGGGGGGTCAAATGATAGGCTCCCCTTTTTCTTTTGTTTGGATCCCAGTCACTATTGACCACGGCATCTAAGGGATTAAACTGCCAAGATCAGAGTGATCTTTGATCCCGGCAGTTACAATGAAGTGTCGGCTATAACATATGGCCGACACCCGCTAAGTATGGTGCGGGCTCTGTCCATGAGCCTGCGCCATACTCCCCCTTCCTGGCCATAACGTACTGTCACAACAAATGTCGGGAAGGTGTTAGTAAAGTCCTGTGATTACAGCAGTGTGTTCTAACAGGGAAGATGGGAGGAAAGAGGAGTGTCTAGTGTAATGTGAACTAGCAGGTTTGTAGAAAAAGAGACCGTGACCGGACTGCAGTTTTACCGAATCTTTAGCATGGCAGACAATGATAAAAACTTCCTGTTAGTGAATTACCAGGAGAGGTCTGCAGCATAAACAGCTGAGCTATGAAGGGAAAGGATTTTAAAAAAGTACGTACTGTACATGAGGGTTTAAGAGCACTGTGAAGTTTTCACTTTCACTGTATGTACGCTTTAACCCGTTAGTGACCGGCCCATCGTGTTTTTACGTCGGGCCTTATTCCGATGCCATAGACTTTTTACGTCGCGGCATCGGAATAAGTAAACAGAGCAGGGAGCTGTCAAATCTCTCTGCTCTCAGCTGCTAGAGGCAGCTGAGGGCTGGGGGCATCCCTGCTCTGCCGGGTGAGATCGATATTAGTATCGATCTCACCCGTTTAACCCCTCAGATGCGGTGCTCAATAGCAAGCACCGAATCAGAGTGGTTTTGGAGAGAGGGAGGGAGCTCCCTCTCTCCCCCACCGACACCCGGTGATACGATCGCCGAGTGTCAGTGTCTCTAATGGCAGCCGGGGGCCTAATAAAGGCCCCCAGGTCTGCCTGGAGTGAATGCCTGCTAGATCATGCCGCAGGCATGACCTAGCAGATGCCTGTCCGTTTTAAACGGACAGGCATAATACACTGCAATACAGAAGTATTGCAGTGTATTATAATAGCGATCGCAGAATCGCATATTAAAGTCCCCTAGTGGGACTAGTAAAAAAGTTTAAAAAAAAGTTTAATAAAGTTAATAAAAAAAAAATGTGAAAAAAAAATGAAAAATCCACTTTTTCCCCTTACAAAATGCTTTACTATTAAAAAACCAAAATAAAGTAAAAAAGTTACACATATTTGGTATCGCCGCATCCGTAACGACCCCGACTATAAATCTATTACATTATTTAACCCGCACGGCGAACGCCGTAAAAAATTCAATAAAAACGACAGAAAAATTGCTGTTTTCTGTGAATCCTGACTTTAAAAAAATGTGATTAAAAAGTGATCAAAAAGTCGCATCTACTCCAAAATGGTGCCAAGAAAAACTACAAGTCGTCCCGCAAAAAAAAAGCCCTCATACAACTGCATCGGCGAAAAAAGAAAAACGTTACGGCTCTTCAAATATGGAGACACAAAAACAAATAATTTTGAAAAAAAAGCGTTTTTACTGTGTAAAAGTAGTAAAACATACAAAAACTATACAAATTTGGTATCGTTGCAATCGTAACAACCCGCTGAATAAAGTTATTGTGTTATTTATACCACACGGTAAACGGCGTAGATTTAGGACGCAAAAAAGTGTGGCGAAGTTTCAGATTTTTTTCTATTCCCCCCCCAAAAAAAGTTAATAAATGTTAATCAATAAATAATATGTCCCTCAAAATGGTGCTATTAAAACATACAACTTGTCCCGCAAAAAAACAAGACCTTATACAGCTATGTCGACGCAAAAATAAAAGAGTTATAGCTCTTGGAATGCGACGATTGAAAAACGTAAAAAATAGCTTGGTCATTAAGGTCCAAAATAGGCTGGTCATTAAGGCGTTAACTCTAATTGGAAAAAAAATAAATAAATAACAATAATAATAATAAAAGAAGTGAAGTGAATGTATGACCTGTAGGGGTAGTCTTTCCTATGCTATATATAAATAGAGAAATTGATCATAGTTGTAAATTAATGAGCAGCAAAACATTTACTGACTTCCCTCAGAAGACTGCCATAAACACACCTAGTGCCCTCATTAACCGTGCCTGTCATAGTGCCACCATTACCAGTTCCATAATGCCCTTACAAACAGTACTTGCCAGAGAGTGCGCCTATATGCGCATGCTATCTTCACCTCTGTAACTCTTTCCTCAAGAAATAAACCAGAACGTGCTAAAGAAATAAACTTGATCTTTTTAGAGCTTCCATAATAACTTCAATGTATACTAAAGTGTAAAGTCAAGACTTGTGACTGCTAAAGAAGTTTGAAAAAACAGAGCTAACCAATGTGGGAAATCAAAGGGAGCACTGGGCTGCTCTGCCAAAGAGGTTTAGAGGAATTATCTGTTTTAGACAGCCCTCCACCCAAGACTGTGTTCACATTGTGCGTTTTTGTTTTCAAAATAAACGCATCTGGTTATTTTAGTTCCACTCCACCTGGGTCTACACCAGTGATCCTTAAAGGAACCAGTGGAAATGTGAACAAAACCTCTCTTGTTTTTTTAGGAACAGATAGAGGAAAGAATATTTCAACCTTTTACAAGGGTGCAGATAGTGGCTAGAGCATAAACTACACCTTCAATTTTGGGATTTGGTTCTAGTCAAAGACCAGCAAGAACACTGCATCGAATGGCCAGTGGGTCTAATTGCTAAAGACATCACCAGTGAGGACGGTGAGATTCGTAACGTGGAAGTAAGTGCTGCAAGGCAAGGAGTTGCAAAGACTTTCATCAGGCCTATCACAGATATGGTCCTACTGCAACCTCAAAGCAGCAATACCAGTCCACTGTCACCCGTTCTGTAACCTGATGTCTGATCTGAGATTATAGACTGGCGACTCTGCAAGAAGTGCCCCTATCTTTATACTATATATTTTCATTAGTTCATGCTCATTGTGTTTTTTTGTTCTCTTTCTTTTTATATAACATGTAAATAAAATTCTTTATATGTTTATGTTTACCAGTATTTCTTCAGGCGACTTTTCAGAATAAGTTTTAATATGTGTGTACATAAGAAATAACACTATTTCTGGCCATTATATGACTTGTATTCTGCATTATTTAGCAGTTTTCCCCTCTGCAGTCTCTATCTCTAATTCTCAGTTGCCTCTGATCTAGTGTGCGGAGCCTAACTGCAATCATGTCTTTCTCTATCTATCACATATATATGGAAGCTTCAGCAGCATGGAGGAGATTATACAGCAATAATGAGCAGTGTAGCTGAGAATCCAGCACTGGGGTGAGAAATAACACTTGCAGGGAAGATGCAGCACGTCTGTGTGTGTGTCTTTTTTACTCTGCCTACTCCTCCTGCTTCCCCCTATGCTCTCCATAGACTTGTATGTAGCATGTCTGTGTCTCTTTCTCTGTTTGCTCCCGCCTCCCCTCTCCATAGACTTGTATGGACAGGCAGTGAAGAGACACAACCCCACCTTCTGCAGCTAGTCTGTAACTAGGGATGAATTTTGCTTGACAACAGCGGGAGGACAGCAGATTACAAGAAGGGAGACACCTAGTTGTAGTAACTTCACACAGAATTTGCATGGATAAAACAACTACATTTTAACAGTAAGTAATATACAAAGTTGATATATATCAGCTATACTATTAGATTAGCAGAAGTTGTTTGAACAGTTAGTGTCCACTTAAGTGTAAGTAAGGACAACCAGGCTGTACAAGAAAACATTTTGGACCTTCAGGAAACACAGTTCATCCAATGTTTTGCCAAATAAACAAGTTTTGGACCTCTATCATCCTGGTGAGCTCAGCTATCTGCGGAGCTGATCAATTTATCAAGGCTGCACATGCTCTATACAGACGGGGTCTTGAGGGGTCTACTTTTGCATAAAACAGTTATTGAAACAGAATAACATTTCTGCAACAGTTTCATTCATCTGAATGGATCTTGCAGAACTCCATGAATATGATTCAGAAATAAACCCATTAGGATGAATGGAGATGACATTTCTGCAACACATCTGCTGTGTGTGAATTCACCCTGCAGAGGAGAAAACCAACTGCTGGCAAACCATGAAGGAGCGGATTCTCAGGTTGTTTGTTTTTAGAAAAAACGGTGTTACCCTTTTTAGGAAGGATCCCCACAGCCCATGACCTATGGTACACTTAATCTGCCACTGGTAATATACGTCCTGGTCATAACAGTACCACACATCACTGTCATTTCATTATAATAGCAGGATTTGGAGCGGTAATCTCTCTGGACTAGCTGTGGCTCTCAGCAAACATGCCACCAGATTCCACTACACAAGGAAAAGCTCCTGTTACTAGGCACATTTCTTTATCCTTATTTATGGACTTTGGACATAACAAAAAAGGGGTTTACCAGTTTAATTCAAATAAAGCTTAATTACTGGATAATGAAAAGTTATTTAACTTTTCATGATATTTTGTACATTTTCAAGATCTCTGCTTGCTGATAGTGAATGGAAGCATTGTCCTGTACTGATGATGTCCAACTGACAAGGGGGCCCAAAGGAAATGTGTCACCAGGAAAGGTTCTGTATGATGCCTTATCAAAGCTGAACTAGTAAAAACACGCCCAGTTGTCTATTAAAAAACTAATTAGCATAAATCTAAAATTGTTTATAACTTGGTCAGAATTGATCGTTTTTCAAAATAAAAACCACTGCTGTTATCTACATTACAGCGCTGATCACATTATGTAAGAGATAGGGCATTTATAATCTGGTGACAGAGCCTCTTTAAGGCCCTTTTACATGGGCCAATGATCGGGAAAACGAGCGTTCATATGTGTAAACAGGGCAATGATCCACTTGTTCATCGGTTGATCGTATCGTTTATGCAGCACAAAATATTATTGTTGTCGGAAGAACATCTTTGTGTAAACAGGGAGACACGCTGCCGACATGATGGAAATGTATGGGGATGAGCGATCAGTGTAACAAGCGCTCGTTCCCATACATTACTTAACATAGCTCATGAGCTCATAAGCAAATAAGCGCCGAGCAACAAGCTGCCTCGTCGACCGCCACTTGTTTTCATGACCCATATTGGCCGGTGTAATGGACCCGTACAGAGAGAAGGACCATATGTACGGCAACTATTATCCCAGCCCTAATCGATGCTTTAGGGCAGAGGCAGACACATGACAGTAAAGGGGAGCAGGAATATATGAATATACTTGGGGTGCTAGCCATGCGCAGCAAGTTCTAAATATTTAATAACCACTGAACATTACCTAATAAGTGACAGACCGCTGAAATCTGCACCTCTGTCACTTTTTTATGCTGCCCACGGACAGGGCAGCATAAATATCTGACCAATCCACTTTAACAATCCTCTAGATAGGCAGTCCTATAGATAGGCAGATATCTCATCATTCTCAACTGAGCAAGACAGCTGCCTGGACGTAGTCATGGCAACCAGAATGAAAACATGCACTGGTTATATGACCGGCTGCATTCAGAGAACTGTAAAGCAGTGCACTTTAGAAACTTTACTAAGTTCCTACTTTTCATATTGACAGAAACGCTTATTTACATAGTCTAGAACCCCTTAATTTCATACTGGTGACCTATACACAGGATAGGTCATCAGGATATAATCGGTGGGAGTCCGGCACCCCGCACCAATCACCTATTCCAGCTGCCTCCGGGCACGAAAAGCTATGCAGTAGTTGTGCCGGAAGCAGAAGACTCTGACTACTGTATGGCGGTCGTGCTGCAGTGAATAGAAGCAGAGCTGCAGTAACCCAGCATGGCCGCTATACTGCGACCGCAGCCCTCTTCTTCCGGCACCAACCACTGTATAACTTCTGGTGCCCGGAGGCAGACGGCACAGGTGATTAGTGTGGGGTCCGGGGTGTCGGACTCCCACCGATCATATACTGATGACCTACCCTGTGGATTGCTCATGAGTATGAAAACTTTCCCCCTGCCTGGATGACCCCTTAAAAGGGTTGTCCAGTTTCAACAAATTATTATTTTATTTTTTTTGATAATTAAAAGTTATACAAGTTTCCAATATACTTTCTGTATTAATTCTTCACTGTTTTCAAGATCTCTGCTTGTTGTTATTCAGTAGGAACGTTCATTGTTTACTTCCAGTGGATACAATTCTGCCCATGATCATGTGATGGAATCGGAAAACCTCTTTAACACCTTCCCGACCGCCCACTGTCTTTTGACATCAGGCGGTGCAGGTGCTTAGTCTACAGAGACGTCTTTTGGCGTCGCTGCAGATCAGGCTGATGAGCGCTCGTGTGAGCGCTCGTCCTCTAAGCAGGAGCTGTTACTAACAGCTCCTGACCTTAGAGCAGCCTCCTGAACACAGCTGGAGTCGGCAAACATTCGGACCCCAGCTGTGTAACCCTTTGATTACCGCGGTCCGTGACCGCGGCATGATCAAAGGGAATTCCCCTCTTTGATCGCATCACCGGGATTCCAGTGATGCAATCAAACACCGGGGAATCACTCTGCAGTCAGCCCTGGGGACCTACAAAGGACCCCAGGGCTGTCTGTTCCGTGTGCCTGCTGTTCGGGCACACTATGTGCTGCCCGATCAGCAGCCTGTTTCATAGTGACACAGTGTAATGTATTAGCGTACAGAAGTATGCTAATACATTGCAAGTAAAAAATAAAGTTACAAATAAAGTTATCCCTTGATGGGATTAAAAAAAAAAAAAGTAACAAAACAAATAAATAAATAAAAAAAGTGCCAAAAAGAGTCTTTATTTTGCATTAAATACATTTTATTGCCCCTACACTAAATAAAAACAAAAAACCTACGCATATTAGGTATCTACACGACCGTAATAACCTGAAGAATTAATCTAATGGGTTATTTAGCGTGAAACTTGAACGGGATAAAAAATAAACAAAAAAAACTATTCCGAGAATCGCTTTTTCCTATATTCACGCCGTGAAATTTTTTTTTTACCCCCAAACTGTGGGAAAAATAAAATACTATTTCTCTCGCATAAAACAAGGCCTCATACAGCCACGTCAATGAAAAAATAAAAAAGTTATGGCTGCTGAAACGCAGAGAAGGAAAAACAGAAAAATTGAGCTGGTCATTAAGGTCTTTTCAGGCCCGGTCATTAAGGGGTTAACCAAGTAAACTCTGATGTAAATAAGTGACTTTCTCATGATTACTACTGTGATAGGTCTCTATTAATATCAGTGATCGGTCATGCATGTAGCTGCACAAAGAACCTTGTTGTGTTACTGCCCGGGCAGTTGGTGACGTGTGTACAATATGTGTCCAAATACAGGAGCTGTAACCTATAAAGTTGACTTGACAACTTCAGACCCAGCATAGGTTGCCTGTCTGCTGCGGACAGGTATGCTGGATTAGGGCTGTAGAGACGTTGGTAATAACAGTAAGCTAATACAGGGAGCTACTACTTCCATTACACCCACATTTGTGGGGCAGCGCCGTGTATACACAAGAGTATGTCTCTCCATACTGACTGCTTCCATATTACTGGTCATGTGATCTCTCTTGGCCAATCTGCGACGGACGTGCTTTTAACATGAAATGCGCACGGAAAGTTCAAGGGGGTTGGACAATGCGAAAAATAAAGGCATCACTCAAATGAGTTAAGAAAGCACTCCGGGGAAATCTTTTGCAAGCCAATGAAGAACCTCTATATGAGTCTCATAGGCTTGCAAAAAGAGATTGACCTCCGTTCCACCCAGCAGACGTAGGATTGAGGGTATGTTCACACGGCCTATTTACGGACGTAAATCGGGCGTTTTTGCCCCGAATTACGCCCGAAAATAGCGCCTCAATAGCGCTGACAAACATCTGCCCATTGAAAGCAATGGGCAGACGTTTGTCTGTTCACACGAGGCGTATATTTACGCGCCGCTGTCAAATGACGGCGCGTAAATAGACGCCCGCGTAGAAGAAGTGACCTGTCACTTCTTTGGGCGTAATTAGAGCCGTTATTATTGACTCCAATGAATAGCAGCGCTAATTACGGCCGTAATTGACGCGGCGTTCAAGCGCCTGCACATGCCGGTACGGCTGAAATTACGGGGATGTTTTCAGGCTGAAACATCCCCATAATTTCAGCCGTTACGGACCCCCGCCGTGTGAACATACCCTGAGGGTATGTTCACACGTCGTCAACAAAAACGTCTGAAAATCCAGAGCTGTTTTCAAGAGAAAACAGACCCTGCTTTTCAGACGTTTTTTTACCAACTCGCATTTTTCGCAGCGTTTTTCGCGCCGTTTTCGCGGCGTTTTTTACGTCCGTTTTTTGGAGCTGTTTTCATTGGAGTCTATAAACAGCTCCAAAAACGTCCAAAGAAGTGTCCTGCACTTCTTTTGACGAGGCTGTATTTTTACGCGTCGTCGTTTGACAGCTGTCAAACGACGACGCGTAAATAACAGGTCGTCTGCACAGTACGTCGGCAAACCCATTCAAATGAATGGGCAGATGTTTGCCGACGTATTGGAGCCGTATTTTCAGACGTAAAACGAGGCATAATACGCCTCGTATACGTCTGAAATTTGGCCGTGTGAACATACCCTTAAGGGTGTCAGAGTGCCAGTCACGTTATTAAACGGCGGCCCAGTAGAGCGCGGATAACTTTACAATAAAGCAATAGAATGACTTTGACTACATTTCACCTAACCTACTTTACAAACGGATAGAAAAAAAAAATCCCCCCGGAGTGATTCAGATCACCATCTTTACACCCCTCCAAAACTGAGTTTGGGGGTGCTATAAAATACCTCTGCAGCCAAGACATGTCAGTCATGGACTCTTCTCCAATAAGTGACAGCTGCTTTAGACTTTTATAGGACGTGTTACCCTTATCCATTATATTGCAGTCACACACGGCAGATTTGCTGCCAAAAATTCTCTGAGTGAAAATACATTCCAAACATTCTGCAGCAAGTGAACTCATTTCTGCAACAAATCTGCCAGTTGTGAACAGACAACACAGCACCCGGGACGGAAATGCTGCGGATATTCCTTGCAGAATTTCCATGTGTAAAATCGGCATCATTTCTGTACCGTGTGAACAGTCTGGTGATAATTTCTCATTAAAGCCATAAGAACAGGCAAATATTCCAAAGGAAAATGACTCGGATTCTAGCAATAAGTCATGACACATTTGCCTATCAATAACATGGCCCAGTCTCAGATGCCATGATAGTGGCTATAAACCCTAGCGGACAAGTAACGACAATGTCTGGTGTGCAGTGACTGGTCATACTGGATGGATGGCAATACAAGGAGAATCACCAGTAAAGGTCCTTGGCTTGTCCTTTCCTGTTGTTACAATAGCCATTCGTATGTTTTATCTGTTTCTGGGAAAGCTGGGTGACGACCTGTGTGGCAGTAATGACTGACATCCTAGGTGGCACTCAGCTTTCCCAGAAACAGATGTAACGAGGAGAATGGAAGATTCTGAGGAGAAGAAATCAGGCGCTTCTACAGTATCTATGGGGATTGGCATTGTAAGCTTGGTATAAGCGATAGAGCCTGGCAGGCTGGCAGCTGGCACTGACCTTGGGATGTAGTTGGACTCTTCTCCCAGCCGGAGTTGGAAGTCTTTCCAGGCTGGGCTGAAGTTCTCTTCTTCCAGGACTTCACTCTCAGAGATCCGGGGACACCTTTTTGGCACCACGGTGGACAGATCCTGGTTCCCTTCTGGCACCTGAAGACCCTGAGTCCCCCGGAAACCCATGATAAAATCCTGAAAGGTAATGGAGCCGTCCCTATCTCTGTCCAGGCGCCTAAAGATGTTCTCCACCTCAGACGGAGTTACCCGGAGCTCTGCACACAAGGAAGAGAAGTCTTCTCTCCCCAGGCGCCCGGAGCGCTTGGCGTCATAGGAGAGGAAGAGGGCGCGGAGCCTGGACAAGTCTTCCTTCTCTTCCATTCAGAGCTGAGGGGTCCGAGAATGAGCAGCCGCGGACGGACACTCACTTATGCAGGGAAGTCCCGGTGCCGGTCCACAGCTGGTGACTATACGAGGGCAGGACCTAGCACTCCTCCCTGTGCCAGTCTGGACAGGTGCCTTGCAGCCTCCTCCCCCGGCTGGTGGGTCAGGTGCGCACAACACTGTGTGGCGTCCCCTCCTCACAGCCGGTGCATGGCAATGTCGGAGCGGGCCGGGCTATAGACATGGCGTAACCGCCCTCCAGTCCGCAGGCACCGCTCATAGCCAGATGTGTGTCCATATAGTGTGGAGCAGAGAGAGAGAGAATAGATACATATGAGAGGGATAGATAGATAGATAGATAGATAGATAGATAGATAGATAGATAGATAGATAGATAGATAGATAGATAGATAGATAGATAGATAGATAGATAGATAGATAGATAGATAGATAGATAGATAGATAGATAGATTAGATGAGAGAGAGAGAGAGAGATGGATAGATAGATAGATAGATAGATAGATAGATAGATAGATAGATAGATAGATAGATAGATAGATAGATAGATAGATAGATAGATAGATAGATAGATAGATAGATAGATATGAGATAGATAGATAGATAGATAGATAGATAGATAGATAGATAGATAGATAGATAGATAGATAGATAGATAGATAGATAGATGGATGGATAGATAGATAGATAGATAGATAGATAGATAGATAGATAGATAGATAGATAGATAGATAGATAGATGGATGGATAGATAGATAGATAGTCGATTTCTAGCCTAAACCATAAGTGCCTACTGTAGGTGCCTTCCACTAACGCTTACCAAAACCTCCTTCCTCTGATGCCCCCAGACACCTGCCTCTGATGACTTCATATAATGCCTGCCTCCAATGCCCCCAAAGGTACTTTCTACTAAGGCCCCCAAATTAATCTTCCACTGACGTCCCCATAATGTACTTGCCCATTATGCCACCATGTGTGCATGGAACAAATACCCCCAGAAAGTGCCTTCCCCCTTATTTCCCCATAAAGTAACTGCCTCATATGCCTCTATATATGCCTGCCATAGATGCCACTATAAAGTACCCTGCTTGGACTTTGCAGTTGCAGGATAGATGCATTCATAGGTCATACTTTCCATGCAACCTTAATAAATCTACACCATTGAGATACATGTGATGGACACACAGGTGCTCGGCTTGTTAGGCTGTGTTCACATCAGCGTTGGGCTGCCGTTCATGTGTTCCGTTTGACCTTTCCGTCAGAGGAACCGATAAACGGAAGGCAAATGGAAACCATAACTTCCGTTAGCATTACCATTGGTTTCAATGGTAATGCTTCAGTTGCAATCGGTTTCCGTTTGTTTCCTTTCTGTAAGGTTTCCGCTGTTAATGTGGAAACAATAGTGCAGTCGACTACGCTATTGTTTCCGCTGAAAAACGGGAAACCTTACTGAACGGAAACAAACGGAAACCGATTGCAACTGAAGCATTACCATTGAAACCAATGGTAATGCTAACGGAAGTTATGGTTTCCATTTGCCTTCCGTTTATTAATTCCTCAGACGGAAAGGTCGAACATAACCCATGAACGGAAGCCCAACGCTGATGTGAACAGGCCCTTACAGTTACAGTAAGGCCTCATGCACACGACCGTATTTTTTCCCACCCGTAAATACTGGCGTAAATACGGGTCCGGTGTCACACGTATTCTACCCGTTTTGCACCAGTATTTACGAACCCGTGCCCGTAAATATGGGTCCGGGTTCACCCGTATTCCACCCGTATTTACGGGCACGTTTTTGGCGGCAAAATAGCACTGCACTAATCGGCAGCCCCTTCTATATATCAGTGCAGGATAGAGAGAAGGGACAGCCTTTTCTGTAATAAAAGTTAAAGAAATTCATACTTACCCGGCCGTTGTCTTGGTGACGCGTCCCTCTCTTCACATCCAGCCCGACATCCCTGGATGACGCGGCAGTCCATGTGACCGCTGCAGCCTGTGATTGACCTGTGATTGGCTGCAGCGGTCACATGGCCTGAAACGTCATCCAGGACGTCGGGCCGGATGTCGAGAGGGACGCGTCACCAAGGCAACGGGCGGGAGACCGGACTGGAGGAAGCAGGAAGTTGTCGGTAAGTATGAACGTCTTTTATTTTTATTTTTTACAGGTTTATACTGATCGGTAGTCACTGTCCAGGGTTCTTAAAGAGTTACTGCCGATCAGTTAACTCTTTCAGCTCCCTGGACAGTGACTATTTACTGACGTCGCTTAGCAACGCTGCCGTAATGACGGGTGCACACATGTAGCCACCCGTCATTACGAGAGCTCCATAGACTTCTATGGGCTGCCCGTGCCGTTATTACGGCCTGAAATAGGGCATGTTCTATCTTTTTCAACGGCACGGGCACCTTCCCGTGAGAAAACGGGAAGGCACCCGTCACCAATAGAAGTCTATGAGCCCGTTATTACGGGTCGTAATTACGACCCGTAATAACGGGAGTTTTTACGGTCGTGTGCATGAGGCCTAAGTGTATCAGAGTTGTGTCTTCAGCACCTATGTGTCCATCCAGGGGCGGATTAAGGGTACCATGGGCCCCGGGCACTTTTTCAAGTCTGCCCCCCCCCCAACTCCGAAGACAGAACTCTGAAGACACTGTACCGTATATATTTGCAGATTTCTGTTTTGGCGGACACAGATCTGGGACGGTTTTAAATTAGCTGTAAAAGCAGAATGAGCCATACAGAAGAGAAAAAGCAGAATACTTTGAGACACTGAACTGGTCAGGAGCTTTATAACTTTTTTATTTTTACGTCAATGGAGTGGTGTGTGAAGGATTGTTTTTTTGCAGGAGAAGTTGTAGTTTTTATTGACACCATGTAAATTACCATATAATGGGTGAATTGGAAAAAACTGAGATTCCTCCATGGTTTTTTAGGGTTTAGCTTTTACTATACATATTTACCTTCTCTTAAGGTAAAAGTAGATTTAACATATACTTTTACCTTAAGAGAAGGAAAATATATACAGACCCAGAATCAAGCTCAGTACAAATATACAGACCCAGAACCAAGCTCAGTACATATATACAGCACTAGAACCAAGCTCAGTACATATATACAGCACCAGAACAAAGCGCAGTACATATATATCAAGCACAGTAGAAGGAAGTCGGCACCACTCTCAATCTTCACAGCATGGAACAGGCAGATAGATGCAAGTGGAGTCAGGGTTTCCTCATTTAAGCAAACTTCGGGCGGTGCTCAGCATAAAAACAGACAGTCTTGTAGTATAATATAGATGAAAGAAATGAAAATGCGGCACTCACCCGACATATATATATCTCCAGAACCAAGCTCAGTACATATATACAACGCCAGAACAAAGCTCAGTACATATATATAACTCCAGAACCAAGCTCCGTATATATATACAGAACCAAGCTCAGTACAAATATACAGCACCAGAACAAATACAGTTCAGTACAGAGATAATTTGCAAATTCACTTTAACCCCTGCTGTATAAATTTGTACGACATAAAACGACAGCTCCCAGTATAGCCTGAACAATGGTTAGGATATGCTGGGAGTTGCTGTTTAACAAAGAAGAATGCTACCATTCGCCATCTCGCTGCAGATCATACAGTGACTGATCAGTCACAGAGTGAATAAACATTTACATTGACTCACAGCTGACGTCTCAGATTCTTTTTCGTTCTTTTTCTCTTTTCTTCTCCGTCCGGTCCATACCTCTATGATGACTTCTCTCGGGCACGACCCATTTCTGCAGTTCACAGCTCAGATGTCTTCGGCTCTTTACTTTTCCAACATTTCCGCACCTGTAAACGAAGATAAAATTCTCATGATGCCACACTCTATGCTTCTAAATATAATAGTATCATACAATGAATATAATATTACTATACACTGTACACCTGAATATAATAATACTATACACTGTGCTCATGAATATAATAGCACTATACACTGTACTCCTGAATATACTAGTATTATACACTGTACTCCTGAATATAATAGTACTATACACTGCGCCCCTGAATATAATAGTACTATACACTGTACCCCTGAATATAATAGTACTATACACCGTACTCCTGAATATAATAGTACTATACACTGCGCCCCAGAATATAATAGTACTATACACTGCTCCCCTGAATATAATAGTACTATACACTGCACCCCAGAATATAATAGTACTATACACTGTGCTCCTGAATATAATAGTACTATACACTGTGCCCCTGAATATAATAGTACCATGCACTGTGCCCCTGAATATAATAGTACTATACACTGCTCCCCTGAATATAATAGTACTATACACTGTACTCCTGAATATAATAGTGCTATACACTGTACTCCTGAATATAATAGTACTATACACTGTACTCCTGAATATAATAGTACTATACACTGTTCCCCTGAATATAATAGTACTATACACTGTGCCCCTGAATATAATACTACCATACACTGCACCCCTGAATATAATAGTATTATACACTGTACTCCTGAATATAATAGTACTATACACAGTGCCCCTGAATATAATAGTATTATACACTGCAGTCCTGAATATAATAGTACTATACACAGTGCCCCTGAATATAATAGTATTATACACTGCAGTCCTGAATATAATAGTACTATACACTGTACTCCTGAATATAATAGTACTATACACTGTGCTCCTGAATATAATAGTACTATACACTGTGCTCCTGAATATAATAGTACTATACACTGCGCCCCTGAATATAATAGTATTATACACTGCGCCCCTGAATATAATAGTACTATACACTGTGTTCCCGAATATAATAGTACTATACACTGTGCTCCTGAATATAATAGTACTATACACTGTACTCCTGAATATAATAGTACTATACACTGTACTCCTGAATATAATAGTACTATACACTGTACTCCTGAATATAATAGTACTATACACTGTACTCCTGAATATACTAGTATTATACACTGTACTCCTGAATATAATAGTACTATACACTGCGCCCCTGAATATAATAGTACTATACACTGTACCCCATAATATAATAGTACTATACACCGTACTCCTGAATATAATAGTACTATACACTGCGCCCCAGAATATAATAGTACTATACACTGCTCCCCTGAATATAATAGTACTATACACTGCTCCCCTGAATATAATAGTACTATACACTGCACCCCAGAATATAATAGTACTATACACTCTGCTCCTGAATATAATAGTACTATACACTGTGCCCCTGAATATAATAGTACCATGCACTGCGCCCCTGAATATAATAGTACTATACACTGCTCCCCTGAATATAATAGTACTATACACTGTACTCCTGAATATAATAGTACTATACACTGTGCTCCTGAATATAATAGTACTATACACTACTCCTGAATATAATAGTACTATACACTGTTCCCCTGAATATAATAGTACTATACACTGCGCCCCTGACTATAATAGTACTATACACTGTGCCCCTGAATATAATAGTACTATACACAGTGCCCCTGAATATAATAGTATTATACACTGCACTCCTGAATATAATAGTATTATACACTGCACTCCTGAATATAATAGTATTATACACTGTGCTCCTGAATATAATAGTACTATACACTGTGCTCCTGAATATAATAGTACTATACACTGTGCCCCTGAATATAATAGTATTATACACTGCGCCCCTGAATATAATAGTACTATACACTGTGTTCCCGAATATAATAGTACTATACACTGTGCTCCTGAATATAATAGTACTATACACTGTACTCCTGAATATAATAGTACTATACACTGTACTCCTGAATATAACAGTACTATACACTGTACTCCTGAATATAATAGTACTATACACTGTGTTCCCGAATATAATAGTACTATACACTGCGCCCCTGAATATAATAGTACTATACACTGTACTCCTGAATATAATAGTACTATACACTGTACTCCTGAATATAATAGTACTATACACTGTACTCCTGAATATAATAGTATTATACACTGCGCCCCTGAATATAATAGAAGTATACACTGTGCTCCTGAATATAATAGTATTATACACTGCGCTCCTGAATATAATAGTACTATACACTGTGCTCCTGAATATAATAGTATTATACACTGCGCCCCTGAATATAATAGTATTATACACTGCGCCCCTGAATATAATAGTACTATACACTGTGTTCCCGAATATAATAGTACTATACACTGTGCTCCTGAATATAATAGTACTATACACTGTACTCCTGAATATAATAGTACTATACACTGTACTCCTGAATATAACAGTACTATACACTGTACTCCTGAATATAATAGTACTATACACTGTGTTCCCGAATATAATAGTACTATACACTGTACTCCTGAATATAATAGTACTATACACTGTACTCCTGAATATAATAGTACTATACACTGTACTCCTGAATATAATAGTATTATACACTGCGCCCCTGAATATAATAGTATTATACACTGCGCCCCTGAATATAATAGAAGTATACACTGTGCTCCTGAATATAATAGTATTATACACTGCGCTCCTGAATATAATAGTACTATACACTGTGCTCCTGAATATAATAGTACTATACACTGTGCCCCTGAATATAATAGTATTATACACTGTGCCCCTGAATATAATAGTACCATACAGTGTGCCCCTGAATATAATAGTATTATACACTGCGCTCCTGAATATAATAGTACTATACACTGTACTCCTGAATATAATAGTACTATACACTGTACTCCTGAATATAATAGTACTATACACTGCGCCCCTGAATATAATAGTATTATACACTGCGCCCCTGAATATAATAGTACTATACACTGTACTCCTGAATATAATAGTATTATACACAGTGCCCCTGAATATAATAGTACTATACACTGTACTCCTGAATATAATAGTATTATACACTGCGCCCCTGAATATAATAGTATTATACACTGCGCCCCTGAATATAATAGTACTATACACTGTACTCCTGAATATAATAGTATTATACACAGTGCCCCTGAATATAATAGTACTATACACTGCGCCCCTGAATATAATAGTACTATACACTGTACCCCTGAATATAATAGTACTATACACTGTACTCCTGAATATAATAGTACTATACACTGCGCCCCTGAATATAATAGTACTATACACTGTACCCCTGAATATAATAGTACTATACACTGCGCCCCTGAATATAATAGTACTATACACTGTGCTCCTGAATATAATAGTATTATACACTGCGCCCCTGAATATAATAGTACTATACACTGTGTTCCCGAATATAATAGTACTATACACTGTACTCCTGAATATAATAGTACTATACACTGTACTCCTGAATATAACAGTACTATACACTGTACTCCTGAATATAATAGTACTATACACTGTACTCCTGAATATAATAGTACTATACACTGTACTCCTGAATATAATAGTATTATACACTGCGCCCCTGAATATAATAGAAGTATACACTGTGCTCCTGAATATAATAGTATTATACACTGCGCTCCTGAATATAATAGTACTATACACTGTGCTCCTGAATATAATAGTACTATACACTGTGCCCCTGAATATAATAGTATTATACACTGTGCCCCTGAATATAATAGTACCATACAGTGTGCCCCTGAATATAATAGTATTATACACTGCGCTCCTGAATATAATAGTACTATACACTGTACTCCTGAATATAATAGTACTATACACTGTACTCCTGAATATAATAGTACTATACACTGTACTCCTGTATATAATAGTATTATACACTGCGCCCCTGAATATAATAGTATTATACACTGCGCCCCTGAATATAATAGTACTATACACTGTACTCCTGAATATAATAGTATTATACACAGTGCCCCTGAATATAATAGTACTATACACTGCGCCCCTGAATATAATAGTACTATACACTGTACCCCTGAATATAATAGTACTATACACTGTACTCCTGAATATAATAGTACTATACACTGCGCCCCTGAATATAATAGTACTATACACTGTACCCCTGAATATAATAGTACTATACACTGCGCCCCTGAATATAATAGTACTATACACTGTACCCCTGAATATAATAGTACTATACACCGTACTCCTGAATATAATAGTACTATACACTGTACTCCTGTATATAATAGTACTATACACTGCGCCCCTGAATATAATAGTATTATACACTGTACTCCTGAATATAATAGTACCATACACTGTGCCCAGGAATTAAATTGTCAAACACTGTAAAGTAGAACAACACACACTAACAATGCCCCCTGTACATTGCACCAGTCACAATGCCCCCTGTAGATAGCATCAGTTACAATGCCCTCTGTAGATAATGCCCCTTGTAGATGGTGCCCGTCACAATGCCCCCTGGAGATAGCGCCAGTCACAATGCCTCCTGTAGATAGCGGCAGTCACAATGCCCTCTGTAGATAATGTCCCCTGTAGATAGCGCCAGTTACAATGCCCACTGTAGATAATGTCCCCTGTAGATAGCGCCAGTTAAAATGCCCTCTATAGATAATGTCCCCTATAGCTATTGCCCCGAACGCTGCCCAGAAAAAAAAAAAACATTCTCACCTGTCCTTGTTCCTGCGTCTTCCTCCAGCGACGCAGGAGTGGTCAGAGACCAGACGGCGTCATCCGTCGTAACGCCGCAGCCGAATGGGAGGAAGCGAACGGATAGTTCTCTTTCTCGCCAGCACTAATGTAAGCAATTGTATCCGCATCCTAAGGATGTCGATACAATTGGGTGCAGGGGCGTAGCTAAAGGCTCATGGGCCCCGATGCAAAAGTTCTTATTGGGCCCCCCCTGCAAACTTCTCATGGCCAATGGCCCGCAGCTTTCAGTTGCATCGCTAGGTCTCCTAAGTGACCCAACAATGCAGCACTAGCAACCAGGGGCGTCACTAAGGACTTAAAATGTCAGGGAAAATAGCCCCAATACATATACCCCCCCAAAAAAATGTGTGTGTGTGTGTTTGTGTGTGTGTATATATATATATATGTGTGTGTATGTGTGTGTGTCCATGGCCGGCCTTAGGTACGTGCGACCAGTGCGGTCGCACAGGGCGCCGCCCGCCGCACTGTAAGGGGGGCGCCACCGGGAGTACATGCCCCGCGCCATGGCCACTACTCGGGACGCCAGCGGGTCAGGTGCCACTCACTTACTGCACCGACCTCATACTGGCTGTCCCGCGCCCTGGCCACCGCTCATCCGCTCACCCTGTCCTGCGTCCTGAATGACGAGACAGACGTGATGACATTATTCAGGACACAAGACAGGGAGGAGACACCGCTCTTCCTGTGCGTTTCCAGGGCTGGTGGAGACACCGAGGGAACGTTTTCTCCAGAGCGGCTCCAGCTCCAGCAGGCAGTGTTTGCCAGAAGCCCAGCAGGTAAGTCACTGACTGGACTTTGTTTGAATGTGGGAACTGATGGGGTTCTAAAAAGGGCAATAATGGCAAATGGACAGCGGATTCAGTGCCACCTTGGTGCCCATTTGCTTCTTATTGCCCCTTTCGCATCCTTCTATTCAGTGCCCCCTTGATGCCCATTTGCCATTTTGTTGCCCCGTTATTGTTCTTCTGTGACAAAAGATGCTAAAGGCTACAGGGGCAGTAAATGGCAAATCGGCATCAAGGGGCCACCAAACAGAAGGGGCAATAAGTGGCAAATGGGCACCATGGTGGCACTAAAGTTTTAAGAAATATCAAATGGGCACAGAATTCAGTGCCTTCATAGTGCACATTTACCATTTGTTGCCCTTTTAAACCCTCTTCAGATTACGTGAAAAGCTATGTACACCTTTGAATTTTTTTTTTTTTTTTTCTATAAAAATCAGTGTGTTTGGTGCAACTTTGTAATTACATTTAAGGCTTTGTTCACATCTGCGTCAGGGCTCCGTTCAGGCGTTCCATCTTAGCTTTCCGTCAGAACGGAGCCATGACTGAAACAAACGGAAACCATAGGTTTCCGTTTGCA